>NW_010110425.1:22371-106401 GCF_000699245.1 Pterocles gutturalis | reverse complement strand
CTGAACACTGGTGGTTTCCAGAAGCTACTGGCAGCCATTTTACAGTGAAGGCAGGTCACCATGGCAGACATTTTGTGAGGAGCAATGGCCACACCAGTGCTCTCTTGTCCTTGCTAAGGGGAACAAAATTAATATTACTAGAGGTGGCTCTGTCCTGGGTGCCACCCAGAGCTTCTCTTTCACTAGAGCCAAGCATGGCAAATACATCTGTTTTGTCTAAATTTGGTCATTTTTGGGGGTATGATAAGAGTGCCAAAAGCCTGAGAGATGCAGGGATGTATGTCAGCCTGGTGAGTGAGTGGTATAGGTGGCTGCTCTTCTCCAAGGGTAGCCAGAGACAGATGCACCCTGCCAGCCTCTGCTGTCCCCTGAGCCCCTGTGCAGGCTTCTGGCAATCTCACCCACGCCAGGGGATCTGAGGGCTGATGGAGGTTGCAGGTTCCTGCTCCATGGGACCCTCAGCGGTTGGAGGCCTCCATGGTGGCTGGATCATTGATTTGTCATGGCAGGACACAGAGGGTGTGGAGGTTCCTCCTGCCTTTGTACCCTTGGCTTCATGGGGAGCGAAACAGCCTGGCTCTGCCTTCCCCTCTCATCAGGACAGGTCTGAGTCTGAGCCAGCCTGTTCGGTTTTGTTGATTCACAGATGAGAAGGCCATAGGAAGTCATTATGGACATTCAGCCCTACCTGCTAAGGTAGCACTTCCCACTCTCTTCATCCACTTTTAAATGAGATGGAGCATACATATTTTTAGGAAATAATAAAACATCCAAGCTCAGTTAAAAAGCTAATTACTGTTGGAAAGTGATGGGAAGGTGCCGATGCTGCAAGGCCTGTCAGGGTGCTGGCAGGGAGATGTCAGGATGCTCTATCCACCCGAGTGGGTGCATCCTGGTAGCCAGGAAGACCCCCCAGTCCCTATCCTCCTGAGTCCAGAAGCAGGTTTGAGTCCTGTGGTCAGGCGGGAGGATTTGGTTGATTATCCTGACAACCTCTGCCAATTAAAAAACCCCACTGATAAATGACAGATGGGATTTGTGGATTTGTGTGATTTTGTGTTGCTAATTATGTTACAGTAACAAAAACGAGAAAGAACGTTAACATGTATGTTCATAGACCACTTTTTTCCATCTGGAAGTGGATCATGGTCTGAAATATTACAATAAAAGTACTGTGAAGGATTAATCTAGTAGTAATACCGGGAATTATGTCAGGGGAGAGATGTTACTAAGTAACTCTTCAAAGGCAGGAAGAAACTTGATCAAATGAAATATTGCCCTTTTAGCTGGGAACTAAAACATCAAGAGACAAAATTTATATAAAAGCGGTCGTGCCTTTTGAAAGCTGGTAACACACTAATGTATCCTAAATAAGTCTATTCTGAGGAAGAGAGGACTTCAGCATCAACCTTTTTCTAAAGGCTATTTAAGCCTATGTATTTATTTTTTTCCCTCTGGTGGCTCAGACACCTTGCTTCTGTTTTCAGCACATAATATCCATCTTTAGCCAACAAAAGCAGTAGGATCTGATTGAGCAAGCATGTTATCATAACTCAGAATTACCAGGTCTTGCTTTGTTTCCCTTTCTGTCTATTTGTGTGGTGACACTGATTTTATTCACTGGGTTGAGTGTTGTGAAGGCTTTTGAGGCAAATAAACCTCTTGCCATGAAATGGTCTGAAATTGCCATGTGTGTGTTTTCTCCATTCTCGTGGTGTGACATCTGCTATATACAGAGTTTGAATGTTTCTATTTTTGTCAGGGAGTTGACAACGATGTCAGATTTACTTGTATGGATTCCTCCCTGAGATGTAATTTTACATCAGCTTCTGCAATCTTTCTTTGAATGTTTCGTGATCCTCCGAGGTGCTCCAGCGCTTACATGACACAAAGCCAGCCACGTTCAGTCTGAGACTTGCCCCTCCTCCATTTAGCCAACTATGGGGCTGAAGCTGAAGACCACAACTTGTCTGACTAAGTGCTATTTAAACATGGTTGCAAAAATATTTTTCAGACTCTTTTTTTTGACACAACCCAAGCTATTGGCATAAGAATGCAATTCTGCATTTTCAGATTAAGAGGTGATAAATCCAATATAAGTTTTCTTTCTTTTGAACCTTTGGTCTCCATTAGCTCACATTTGCGGGACCAGTGAAAAAAATTTAAGTCTCATTTACAGACTGACAAAGAGATTTATTTTCAATGCAACAAACTAGAGGTCTTCTTCAGAAAGTGGGAAGCCCCATAGCAAAAGGGGATCCCCTTTCCTCAGGGGAACAGACTGAGGCCCCCAACACTGGAAGGGAGGTTTGTAATCAAGCTGCGCTGGGCTGAGTTGTGGGAAGACGTGAAAGAGTGAAACTTGGTCTGTCTCCCAACTAATTTTGGGGACTTTATTTTCACCGAGAAATGTTTCACTGCGAAAAGCACTATACCTCCACTTCAGACTTTGTCCCCGAATCATTACTTTTTTGAGCAAAAATTTTCAATATTTTCAAATGAAACTCAACAATGGGTCAGGACAATAAAAACAGCATTCATTTACTGTAAATGATTTAAAAATTATTTCTTGACCTACTTTGTCTCCTTTTTTGTTGAGTCTTATTTTCTCCCTTTCTCCTGACAATTTGGAGGAACCTGCTTTTGTATAATTCTAAGATATTTTTTCCTCAGGTGGCAAATTTCCTCAGTCTTGCAAATAAAGAGCTGAAATAGTGTGTCTATAAAGTCATGTTGTCCTCACTATCAACTGAACTGAATTATGATGTAGTATCTTTGTACACCAACGGACACAACGGACAACAGACATGCTTTTGTAAAGAGAATGGAAAAATTTTAATTCTTTTGTCAGCTAACTGAAAACATAATGAGAGCATTGGGACAAGGAATTTGGAGCACTGAGACTAAGAAAAGAAGAAATGGACTCTACACTGTGCCATGGGCTCCGAACCCATGATGTTCATATACCTAACTCGGAAATCCTACCTACGAACCAATCTGTAAAATGGTAGAGGTCATCTGCAGGAAAAATAAGTTTTTATGTGAAAAGATCAAAACAACAAAAAAAACCCCACAACAGTGGTTTATTAACTGCATGTGGAGGGCACACACTGGAGAAAATAAATAGATCTTGTCATAACTGAAATAGAAAAAGGGAGGAGATGATGGTGGGATGGAAGAGACAAAGTGATACATGAGACATGACATGAAAGCCGTAGTCAGATAAAGTGAAAGACCTAAATAAGAAAGAACACTGACACAAAGTCATAGCACAAACTTAACAAGACAATGTCAAGACATAGGATCATGGAGGTTTTCAAGCTGTCTGCAATTTCCTTCATTAAATTGGCTTTAAAGATTTGATAGGATTTCCCGTAGGGAGGTCTGCAGCCTTATTAAGATGTATTGTATTGGCCTGCTACAGGTTCCAAGTCCCACCATAATGTGGTTCTCAGTTCAGAGTAAAGGATTTCTTCTATTAGAAATTGTAGTTAATAACAAGATGCCTGTCAGTTGACCTTTCTCAGCAAAAATATAACTGTGAAAATATTTCTAAAAAAAATTGACATATGTCTCAAATATATAATTTGAGCCTTTATTTTGGGACCAAAACCTATAGGTTCATAAATCTCATTAACACCAGTGGAAGCTTAGCTCAAATCCAAGGGCAAAAATTTGTACTCTATACTTCAAAAGGATCTAAAGCTGTGTGTGATAGTTTGGGTTTCTACATTTCATAGAATCATAGAGTTGGAAATGACTCCTGGAAGTCTCTAGTCCAACTTTTGACTGACTGAATGAGTATTGTCAACACTGGATCAGATCATACCTTGGATTTCAAGTAAGTCTTGAAAACTTCCAAGGATGGAGACTGCACAAATTCTATGGACAAAACTTTCCAGTGTTACACTGCCTTACTAGTGATGAAAAGCCCGCTCTCCGATCCTCTTCTCTCTTCTCTTCTCTTCTCTTCTCTTCTCTTCTCTTCTCTTCTTTTCCCCTTTCTTTATGATTAGTAATGACTATGGGGAAATGGGTTGTGTAATATCTGGCCCTAAATAGATGATATATTTGGTTCCTTGCTCAACAAAACAAATTACCTCTGTCTTAACTTTAAGCAGATGCTTCTGTATATTGAAATGGATGAAAATTACCTAACAGAATTTCAAGTTTGTGTTTTGACATCCGGAACAGTTAAGTGGTTGTCTGACACTTAGTAGAGTTAAGAAAGAAGTTATAATTTAACTGCTTATTTACATAGTGTAGCAGAGTAATTTTCCTTTGATAGTAATATAAACAAGGGTTTAATTTGGAAACAGAATTTTTACCTGAGCTGGGCTGTTGACACTGTGAAAGCCAATGAATGTGGAAGACACAATGCTTTAAAATCTGCTCTGTAAAGCATTTGCAAGGCTTGTTTTGTAGTTTTAGCATAGACTGGAAAGGTGTAACTCTCTTTGAGATAAAAGATCTGAATTTAGGTGTCAACATGCAATTGTTTACAGGAGCACTAAGAATGGGAATTAGCTGTCTGAGCACAGATGCTTTGCACCACTTGTGATGCCTTAGGTTATCCATGGCATATGCACAGGGCTGCACATTACAAAGGCCTTAGGGAAGATCTGAGCCCTCCTGGAGAGGCTGCTAGTGGCCACGTAGTGTTCCCTCAGACACCTCAAATGAGAGCAGGAACCTGTGCTGACATCTGAAACAGAGCCTCTCTATCTTATTAATATACTGGAAGGAACCTACAGTGATTCAACTTGATCTAAAGCAAAGATCAAGTGTCCATAGGTAAGTGCTGTCTCAACACCTGCTGTAGTCAATGGACCTTTTAGGGATCAAATTCAGTTGTAAGTACAGAGTTGCCTGGTGAGTTTGAGGTGCCCAAGGAATGTCTGAGCTGTCTGCATGGGATTGAAAATATGGTAAAGTGTTTATAGGATACCCATATCCTTCTGATCTGGTGGATGGAGACCAAGTGGAATATCCAGAGACACCTAATAAAAGCCAAAGCCTTCTGATTTTGGCAAGGTGTGGGAAGTGAGGAGGAAGATGTGGGCGTTAGACAGATGTGCTGAAATCCTGTCAGCAGCGAGCTCTTGTCATTGTCTCTAGATCATAGAAACAGTTGACAGCACATATCAACACTTTCCAGGGTAAAAACTGTCTCAGTGTTTCCCAACAGTTTAAAGTGTTGTCACCCTAAATGATGGATCTCAAAGAGAGAGAGGGAAAAAAAGAGGATGCTGTGAAGGAGAGAGGACACTAAATGTATAAGGGAAGGGGAATTTGTGGGCACAGTCTCTGGCATGTAGAGGAATCATAGAATCACAGAATGGTTTGGGCTGGAAGGGACCAAAAGGTCATCGAGTTCCAACCCTCCTGCCATGGGCAGGGACACCTCCCACTAGCCCAGGTTGCTCAAAGCCTCATCCAGCCTGGCCTTGAACATCTCCAGGGATGGGGCATCCACAGCTTCTCTGGGCAGTCTGTGCCAGTCCCTGTTAATTAACATTAACTGTTAATTCTTGGATGAAGCACTGGGAAGTTCTGAGGTTTCTGCAGGACTCTGAAGAGTCCTGAACAGAGTGAAAGTCAGAATTGCTGCATCTGAAAATGGGAACAATAAGCACTGTTGTGACCTACTTGTAACCTTCAAAGAGAGGATATCAAACTACCCCTCAGAATGTTTGAACTTCATACAAAGAAGCCAAAAATTTAACTGTCCCAGACCCTCTCTCATTGTTTTCCATTAAACTGATCTGTGCAGAGTTTAGTTGAGAAATTTTATTTTAAAGAGGATTTTAAAGTTTTAAAATGTATTTTTTTTTGATTCAGAAAGACCTGCAGTACCTGAAAAGTCTGATTCCATGAGATGACCTCAGATCTTTGGACCTGAAGAGATCTGTGGTTTTTAGGAGAATCTGGTTTCCAAGATCTGATTGAATCTATCAGTAAATTTACCCTGAATGTTTGGTCTGTGATAGTCCTGGAGAAATGGCTTGGCAGGAAGCCAAACAAGCTTTCATCAAAACATTGCCAGATTTCTGGAACAACATTGTCTGAGCTGAACAGTCCCTACAAATTGTTTGATTGTGATCAAATGACAAATGAAGTCAAAATATCTGAGTATTTCTGAGCAGCTCTGCTCCTCATTAGTAAATCCACCCGTGTCCTTCCCAGGTCCATCATTTCACTCCTGTCATTTCCTAGACAGAAATAGCAAAGCACTGCCTTCCCACCACCTTGTTTTACTTCTCTCTGGCTTCCCAAATTATTTTTCCTCTGATAACATTCTGGATATTTTTAACCCCTTTGCGTACCCACAAATCTACTGCCACCTGAGTTCTTCAGTTGTCCAGAAAGACCCCATAGTGAAATCTCAATTCCTCTAAACAAATTCAAAGATATATGAATTGTCAACATATAGAAGCCACCTGTATTATTCCTGGTAAAGAACAGGGTTCTTGATCCTCTGCTGGATCGTTTATTTCTTATCCTTCAAAGTAAGAACAAGAACATGAGGAAATCTTCTATGAGCAAGGATGTTACTCATACAAAACCTCATCCATTAAAAAAAAAAAAAAAAGGTTTCCCAAATATCTCAACAGTGTATTTTCTTTAAATTAGAGTAACTTCTTTGCTACTCCTCTTGCAGTTATGGTTAGTAGTGCCAATTGTGGACAAAGGTGGCACTGGCTAGATATGACATGAACACAGACAGGGCGATTGTAAAGCTCCAGGCCAAGGAAGTACAGAGCGTAATGAAGACTGGTGATAGTGTGTGGCCATAATGAACCAGGGAGCTCAGGAAAACAGTTGGACACTTTCCTTCTTCAATGAACCCAGCTGGGTCAGACAATGGATTTACATCATCTCATCTGATTGAACTTGTTTTTTCCTGAAGAAGACAGATTCTCTATTTAAGCAGCAACCAAGGAGAAGATGGGGATACTTGTAAGGGTGCATCATTTGTAAAAGTAAAGCCAGATTTTCTCTTCTTGCCTTAAGTGTCTGCATACAAAAAGTAGATACATAGATTGTGTGTGGTCTGACTTTTTCTCAAGCTAGTTCGGAAGTTTCTTGCTTTTTTATTTCAGACCCGAAGAAATGTTTAAGCACCTGAAAGTTTCTCCATTTTACATCAGTTAACTGAATAGAAAATATGATCTCCCCTACCATTCTCACCTCTCTTACTCTCACTAATAAATAATGTCTGGAATAATGGTTCAAAAAAAACCCAAACCAGTGCATTTTACCTTTCATCTAGTTCAGAATCAATGTGTGTCCACATAATGTACCCTAATTTCCTCTGGAGTTGTGCTTTAGTCCTTGGCATCCTTGTTCTCCTCTTACGTACTGAGTTTTCTGTTAGATTGCTAATGTACAATGAAACTAGTCTTCCCAGTCTCAGCCAAAGGTCTGCTTACTGGCTATCACATAATAATTGTGCTTTTGAGAGACACAGTCCAAGCAAGGAGCATTACCGAAAAGAGAAAGTGCATGGCACCTTGACAACTGCTCTTAAAAAGCACGTAATAGTTGAAGGGATTGCTAGACTAGTGGAGAGGTGCTTGGACTTAGTTCAATAAACTGAAGAGAAATATTTAAATTTCAGAAGATCAACATGGTTTGAAAAAAATAGATCCAAATGACATGTTTCAGTATTTCACATTTTCTAAAACTTTCAGTTTGATGGAAATGTCAGTGTTGTGTCTGAATCTGAATATCAAAAGGCACGGGAAGGATTTGTCCAGAATCAAATTTCCAATATCCAAGTAACTAGTCTATACTCATGAAGCTCACTTTTCTCCCCTGAAGTGTTCTCTTGCAAATATCAATAACAGTTGCCCTTTGGTAGTGTTTTCCAGGCCTTTAAGTATCCACAAATGTTTGCTTCATTACCATAGCAAAACTAAAGTGCTGCAAGCTTTTCATGTTTACATGAAAGCTTATTGCTGTAGTAAGCATCCTGTAGTTGTACAAACTGTAGCCCGAGCATTAAATTCACATCTCATCTTTTACAATAAACAAAAATATGACATTGCATTGCCTGTGTGCTCAACTCTCCTGGTATCAAACACAACTCAAGCCCCTACTCTCCCATTTTTCTCCACTGGCTTCAGAGGGCATTCACGTAGGCCTTGGAAAAATGTTCTAATTTCACTAGTTGCCTTCTCATTATTTGTAACACATTCTTATTAGGATTTTTTAATGCAGAAGAACCTTGAAGAGTAGCTAAGTAGATCAGATCACTAATTCCTGTGAGCTAAGAAAAATGAATTATTTTCTCCTGTATTTTCTAATTTGAGGTCCTTGTGGCCTACATAAAATTTTTGCCTGCATTTTTTGTAGTCAAGGTCAAGAATGACTGTAGCCAATAAACAAAGAAACAAAAAATAACAAAACAATAGCAGCTAGAAAGATTAATGCTAGTGTCTGAATGCTCAGTGCTCCCGGGAAAATTAATTTTCCTGAAAACATTAATTATTCCTGTTCCTAGGTCCAATGCAAGTTAAGTAAGTGCTATGCTAAACGACTTTGAAGGTTACAGATGTTGATGCAGCTCTCTGATAAGTTTCTGGGTCTCTCAGACTTTGAGCAGATAACACCTGCCCTGAAGTTTTCCTCAGCAGAGGATTTTGCAGTTCCTAGAGATCTTCACAGCCCTTTGGATGCTCATAGTTTCCTCTGATCCCCATGGTTTCATTCGTCCCCAAAAGGTGGATTTCTCTCATCTGAATTTGGATGACAACCGCATAGCTGCCTATGTCTGAGCAACTCTCCTTAGACCCTCTTTACAGACATGAAGAACGAAATGGTTCAGAGACCAGTTTGAACACCTCTTTGCTGTGTTGCCGGTTGCCCGGTGTCTATTTTGGCCCAATATACACGCATTTGGGAACACTCTCACTATGTGCAAGCACTCTCCTATTTTGACAGTGCTATCAGCTTTTGTGATTTTATGACAAACTTCTTGATATTTACTGTTTTCCTTCTGTTTTCCTGAAGGTCCCATTCTTTAATGTCCTGCTGCGTAAATGACTGAACTTTAATTTTGAGAGAAAGTGTAGTCTTATAACATGGGGAAATATTGGAAAATTCAGTTGCACAGAGCAGCAGTCAAGTTAAAAAATAAATAAACAAACAAACAAACCAAAACACAACAAAAACCTGACAAAGCCTGACAAAAACCCGATATTTCAAATAATAAATAACAGTGATTCTTATTTCTAGGGGGGAACTAGATCATGATATCGATCCACCTTCAGCAGTCTTAGTTTTGACAAGTGATATGTTGCTCTTTTGATGGTTTTTTTCTCTAGCAATTACAGGAAAAAGAAAAGAAATACACTCTGAATTCTGCAGGTGACCACAAATCCTGCTGTAGCACTCCCTTCCAAGGTTAAATTCAGCAATTTCTCTCGCTGTGATATTCCTTGCATGGAGTCAAGGACATACAGTTTCCCAGAGGTGGACCTGGCTGGGCTACACTTTTCCGCACTGCTCTTCTCTGTGTTTTTCGCTTATTTAGTCCCCTTGCCTGCCTGTACTCTGTCCCAAGAGATGTTTCTGGCAGTTGCAGGGGGTTTGGTGCCCTGCGGTGTGAGGGGCCAGGATGAAAACAAAAAAACCCCACCTGCTTTCTGAAGCTTTGGTCACTTAAGCAATGGTAAGCATCCATCCCTCCTGGCTAATCCCAAAAGGAAAGCATGGGAGCTGGGATGGGTGAGGGATGCGGCTTTTTGCAGTCTTAGGTGCTGAATATGTGATCAAGTACTGGAACAGATGGTAATCACTTCCTGCAACTCCTACTATCTTCCATGAATCTTTACTCAGCTAGAACCACTGATTCTTTTAACCCTTTCCATCCAGGCAAATAAAGCAGATGATGACTTAACAGCTGCTCTGTTCAATCTCTGTTCAAATGTTGACTGTAACTAAGTCTGCCTTGTACAAAATGCTTTTGAGCATAGACGTAGCTGCTGCCAGCATTTTCCTTGTAGCACTGGAACCTCACCCTACCTATGCTGAGGATGTCAGACCTCTGTCATGGTAGATTGGACAAAGAGAGCACCAGTTGGCAGAAGAATTTCTAACCTTTCTTCTTTTTTTGCCTTTAATTATATTACTCTTTTTCTTGTTTACTTCTTTCCTTTCTTCCTTTCCTTCTTTCACAGATAAACCTGTGATGTGTATTGTTCAATTTAATGTATCTCATAAAGCAGAAATCTACCTATTTTAAACAACCAGCCCAATTTCACACAGGTATCATATCTCTTCCTTCTGTTATGTCCCAAATTCCCAAATTTAAAGAACTGCGAAACTGATGGAAAGGACCAATGCTTCACTCCATGTGATGCCTTTTGAAATGTTAATTTGAAAGGGACAAAAAATTTCCAATTAGAAACAGTGCCATGCCCTTTGGGTATGATCCCCTAATTAAAGTTTGCTCTAATGACATTGTTCTGCATATTTTGTGACTGGATCTGATGCTGAGAGTTTTGGAATAGGGTGGAGTTTCTGAAGAGCAGGGCAGAATTGAAATGATCTCCTTCCTGCATTTACAATTTAAATAAATCTCAGCAGAATGAATTGCTTGTGGTACAAATACTTTTTTTCTAAGTCATAAGTGGATTCATCAAGGCTGACTCTCTTCTCTAAAAAAAAAAAAAATTATTTTCAAACCTCATGATTTGCACCAATGAAATGAGAAAAAATGTGCCTTTTCTTTAATATTTTTTTAACTTTAAATTTTTGGGAACCTTGAATCTTTTCTTCACACATTTTGGTGTTTTCTTACTTGTGACATACAATAAGGGATGTGGAGGGTTCCCATTGGAGCCTTTCTAAGTGATGATTTAGCACAGACTGAAATACAGGGTAATGAACCAAATGTCCCATCAGTGACTATCCTAGGTCACCAGCTTCAAAAAGTTTAATCTCTTTATTAAAAGAAATAGTGGTGGTGTTGTAATATGAATAATTGATAGGTGCTTTACTGCACATCAGAGAATGCTAACCAGAAGAACATTAATGGAAAAAGAATCAGGTTGTGAGCATTATGAGCCAACTGGAGGCAAAAATAACTGCAAACATTAAAGAGCTTTTTACAGGAGTAACTGTGTCCCAACAAATGATTCATTTTTTTTCAGGTAGCTACTGGATTTTTTTGTATGTCTTCCCATTGTCACGGGAAGTCGTGGCCTTTCTTTCCAGCCTGCCTGGCTGACTCCAGACTGTTGTCAGGCAGAGAAGCTCCTCTTCCCTCTGTGTCCGCACTGGCTGGAGGGGTGACCAGCCTCAGACCACTCCCAGCTGTTCCCCACCAGCAAAGTTACTTCACCTTCCTACCAAACAGCTCAGCAGCTTGGGACTATGCTCATTAGCCTGATTCAAACAAAACAAGCCAGATTTGACAAAATAATTTGAGTCCTGTTTCTATATATGGCACCCTTGCTGGCTGCTGAGCTCAAACTGAACAGGAAAATTATAATCACCAGGAAAAGTTTAAGGATGAACATCTGAGTATGGGCTGGAGTTGGTGGCTTCAGCCAGCGCTGTGGTGAGAAGCAACAAGCTGGCTGGTTGCTTCCCAAATTGCAACCTGGATCACATTTTAAACTTTTTGGGAGGGAACAGGTAGACAACCCTTTACAGAAGCTCTCTGCTGCTACTTCTCTCAGCTTCCCTGTGTACCTCAACACACACTTACGACTATGTCAGGAATTTCTCCTCTGAGGCCCCAGTCTTTTAAAATCACCTCTACCTCATTGACTTACACTTCCTCATCAAATATCCACTGAGAACAAGAATCTATTTTTCCTTGTCTAAACACTTAGTTGTTTCCTTCTTCTCAATTACGATTTATCTCCATATTTAATTAATTAAATGTTTGGCCTTTTGAGATACAGTTCTTCTCTAAGGATACCACATAACATGAAGCTTTGTAGTAGACTTGCAGTTGGAAAAGGCAGACGGATAGTAAAATGCTTTAATTTATGCTTCTGCAGAATTCCAGATGCATTTCTGTGGAGCAAGTGCACGCTTTTCCATCCTGTAGAAACTGGAGAAGAAGAGAACATAAAATGGAGATCTCTGCATAGAATTTTATTTGCTCACCCTTTCCAGCTGAGTTTTGTGAGGGTCTTTGCAACTGACAGAAAAGGAAAGAGAAGCAGCCTGTATCAGACTCCAATAGGCCTGTGTCCTTTTTATGTTGGGGGCCCCAGAGCCGGATGCAGTACTCAAGGTGGGGTCTCACAAGAGAGGAGTAGAGGGGGAGAATTCCCTCCTTCGACCTGATGCTAATGCTCCTTTTGATGCAGCCCAGGACACGGTTGGCTTTCTGGGCTGCAAGCTCACACTGCTGGGTCATGTTGAGCTTCTCATCAACCAACACCCCCAAGTCCTTCTTCTCAGGGCTGCTCTCAATCCATTCTCCTCTCAACCTGAATTTTTGCATGTGGTTGCCCCAATCCATGTGCAGGACCTTGCATTTGGCCTTGTTGAACTTCATGAGGTTGGCATGGGCCCATCCTTCAAGCCTGTCAAGGTTCCTCTGGGTGGCATCCCTTCCCTCCAGCGTGTTGACCACGCCACACAGCCTGGTGTGCACATCCACCCTGTAGACCTCTAGCCTTAAGTGTCCTACCCGTAGCACCTTTTTCTGAAGCAAGTGCACAGCCTGCTCTACTGCACTATCTTACTTTTCAGATAAAACATCATTAAGAGGAATAGAAAGGAACATCAGTTCTAAGGAACTGTTGGAACGAAAGCTAAGACACATCTCATGAATTGGACATGCTGAACTAAGTATAAGAGAAGTGATATCTTCACTGTAAAGCTTTGTTTGCATAGCACAGCAAGAGTAAGATCTGCCTGAGTCCCACATGGGATGCATTCTGGACTGTGAATTTTTGCTCCTGGCTTTCATTTCTGAGAGATCATGAGGAAGAAAAGATGCAATGGGATTTCATAAAAAGAGACTAGAATCCTGTGTGGCCTGATTTATATTTTTAATATTGAGAACACATGCTATTGTAAACTTCCTGATTAATTACATGTTTTCATCTAGCTAGCAACAAAAACTTCATGCTGGGGTTAAAAATGGGATGAACAATGTCATCAGTAAAGCTGTGGACAAACGTAGCACATGCAGTTGAAGTCTAATCTGCATTCCATTGAGCTTAGTGAAAAAAACTCTGAAAGACTTTAGTAGGCCTTTTCACCCTCTGTTTAATTATGTTACCCTCTGCTTACTTATGTCCTGGTAGCATAACACCACATAGAAACTTCTTTAGCCTCCAGATGAGTCTGCCCATATTAGATTCTGCTTTTTTTTATATCTTCCTCCAATACAATTCTAGATCAGGGCATAAAAGCTGCAGCCACAGATTTTCCTGGAGGATTTGACAGAACACTGCAAAAGAGTACTTGGTTTTGTCTTTGTTGCACCACACATGAGTGCCTCCATCTCGTTAATGTAGGAAATGTGTTATCTGAGGGAGAGGAGCTTGGAACGTCAGTGCTGTGGTTTAGAGCCTCTGTTTTTTCTTTTTATCTATTAGATGGCAAGGCAAATTAAATGCCTCATCACAAAGAAATAGCAGCTTTTTCAAATGTGTCCATTTGGCAAGAAAACAGTGTATTTTTGTCAGTGCACTAGCCTCAGTCCCACAAGGGGACCAAATGCCTTCCAAACCACAATAAAGGAAATGACAAGCTGGGTTAGTTGTTGCTGAAAGCATTTATTTTTTTGCTTTCACAGGGGATCCTTCCCTGAAAACTTTTTCATCTAGAAGCCTACTTTGTTCACAGAAACATTATCTGTGGAAAGGAAGCTTAGGAGCATCTGTGTTTATTCCTGCCCCTTCTGCAAAACCGCTGTTGTCCGAGTCTGTGCTTTCCCTTCCTTGTGGCCGTATTCTCTTTGCAGCCTCCCTCACAGTGGAGCGTACTGCAACTGCTGATCAATGATTTCCTAACACTGTTTCTGATTGCTAATGCCTGTGCCAATAGTTCAGTACCTTGTAAATTCTTGAGTCTGATAACTTGTAAAATCCCAGAGTGAACTTCTAATTCTACATCCCTATAATTCCTTGATCTGTTTCTTTCCCCTGAGGTCACATTTTTCACTCCCGTGTATTAGGGTTGCCTCTTAAACCAGGAGATCTTTACAAGGCCCATCCACTGAAGAAGGAGGATGTGTAACTGCCGGAGGGGTCTGCTGTCCTCTGGGGTCTGAATATGTTGCCCATGCAGCACAATCAGCCCCCTCCAGGAGGCAAAGCCATGGTAAAAGCTGAGCTGGTGCAAAGCTGTATGAGGAATATGTTGGGAATGGACTGGGTGGATGTGGAGGAAGGTGAAGGAATCATGAGCCCCAGGGCAATCAAACCCAGTGATGTAGTGTGATACCAACACAAATATTTCAGGCTGACATGCAGTTCGATAAAGTCCTTGCATAGCTACTGAGACAGGCTGTGCACCACAGCATATCTCTAGTCTAGGGATGATTTTATCTCTGTAGAGTCATGATAAGTTCTTCTCCCAGCCAGGGAAATCTTTTTCCTGAGGGGTCTAAGCCGAGGAACTGAAATCAAAGTCATTGCTTTGTCCTTTCTCTTCCTCACTCCAAATATCTGAGTACCTTTCAACACCACCTGTGTTTTATCATGGCTGGACAAGAGCAACAGCCTGTGCCTCAGCACCTGTAGCCCCTAAGGACCCCCATCTAGACCAGGATCATGCAGCAGCAGTGAGTATAACCACAGGTTTACCAGACCTGCTTTCAACCAGCTGCTCTGCCCCACAGGGACTAGTATATCGAATTCTAACATCTTGCTCTTTATCACCGAGATAATTAGGACACACCTGCCCCGTGGATGTAAAGAAGCTTGAACCAGCTCTGCAGCTAACTCTGCAAATAGAAATGTGATGTGTCAGCTGGGCGCTTAGATCCTCCACAGCTTTGGCACATCTGCACCTTGTACCGAACCATGGGGTAAATCAACCCTTAATGAGAGGGAAGGAAAGATATTTAAAAGACAGCAAAGGAATCTTAACAGAGTTTTTCAGGCCTGGCTCTCTGACAGAGGGGGTTCAACACTCCAGGAAGCTCTCAAGGATCAGTATAACACCGTGGGCATAGTAAAGAACCAACACACTTCTTAGCTCTGTCTTCAGGGAGAGATGCAGTTTTCTGATGTGTCATTCACAAAAGCAAAACATAACTGCTCTGTAATAACAGCAACACAGGCTCACGTTTCCTCCCACCTCAGGAGAGGAGAGCAATGCACTCAGGCTCCAAGGGGTCAGATCTTTCACAGGATGGTGGAAATCTCTAATTGCAAAGACAGGAATGGGCTTTAAAAGGTGTCACACAGGAGGGAACCATGAAAAGACCAGAAGAGGAAGTCAAGGTGAGGTTTCAGCTTTGGTAAAGTCTTCTAAGGTGTCCCTTTTCTTCCTGAAGTATATTTTTCCCTCTCTAAAGTTCATCAGAAGGTTATCTGGTAGAAAAACAGATCCAAGAATAAATGGCATCCTTATCCATAACACCCTTGTACTATGTCAAGTTCATCTACACACAGTCTTTCTGTCCTATCTACATATAGCATCTAAATATAAGGTGCTAGCAAAGGTGTGTTTTTTCAGGCTATATGAAAAAAAGGGTCCAGAAAACATAGAACAATAGAGGAGTTTTATTGTTCCGTGTTGCATTTTCTATGTTCTCCTGGGTAGATCCACTCCTGGTGTCCCTCACAAATCTCAAAGGAGTCTAACAACTATATTTTCAAATTGTCACAATATTTATATTTTCATTTCCAGTTCCAGTGTGTCTCATGATATGAAGGTAACAAGGAAATTCAGATGAGAAGCATGGGTGATGGAAATAGGTAAAAAGCATCATTAGGTGAATAGTTACCTGCATCCTGAGGTACTTGGATAAGCAAGGTTGTATCTAGAAGGGGTTTACGTACTGACTTCCTAGTGCCTACTTTTTGCATCAAAAAGTGCTGAATTCTGTTTTCCAGATTATCTATTTAGAATCAATATGTTGGACAGATATAATTTAGAGCAGAGGTTGGACTGATCCTGTTCTTTACAAGAAATACTCATCATATCTCCATACTAACACCCAAAGTCATTTGACTTAGTTTCACTTCTACAATCTTGTCAAAGCAACTTTTGTTGTTCACTTTTCCCTAGATAACATCCAGTTCCATTTGATACGTATCTAATTTATGTCTATAAATTTAGCTGAATTTCATCCTTCAAAACATTTGTGAAGATTTTAATTTAGATGAATTTATTTCAAAAGAATTGATAACTATCAGTTTGCATGGAAGATGATACTTCATTTTGTCCTAGGCAAGGACAGAAGGTCCATCAGTTGGAAATAATTATACTAGATGTGAGAAAACACTGTTTTAGAATATGATATTTTAATAAGAACTGGGCAACCTCTGGCTGTTTAAGCCAGACTATCTCTGTTTTCTATTTCTCAATTAGATTACAAGCAGTCCTTGTTAGATCAGTCTTATAATATTTACACAAAATGTCATTTTTTAAAAAGAACATAAATGTTCAGAGGCTACGGAACTTGGTGAATGGGGTTAAACATTCAAGTTGTTTTTATCAAATGAAATGAAAGTCCTTGCTCTTCTGTCCTTTAAGAGGGTAGGAAAGTGGTTGGGGGCGTTGACGCATGAGAGGTTTTTACCAGTTTATAATGCTCTTCCTTATTTATTGTGATGCCAACTTTTTAATTTTAGAAGAAGTACAATCTTTTATGATACTATTGACCATCATTTTTTAAAACGTGGTCTTATAAATCCTGGTGAAGTTTTTATATAAATCTATTTGGAAATTTTAATGACATATAAATCTTCAGTGCTGAAAAAAGCATTTAATAATACTCAACACAAGGATGTAACCATTAATCCACTCTCTTGAGCTGTCTTCTGTAGCACTTTTTTTGAAAGAAGGTGAATAAAGTTATTTCTTTAACAAGATAATGTTTGCAGCCTAAATGAATCACGGTTAAAGTCATGTATGATGGCTCCAGCAACCCTCCTTTTCCTGCAGATGTTATTGTCTTTCAACTTACCTTGACTCACAGGCTACTTGCCACAGACTCATCTGCATTTCAGAGTTAAATAACTTATACCAATTTAAAAACATGCCCAGTGTCCATTATGAAAGTGGTGATATTAAAACCTCAATTGGATATATATCCATTCTTTCCCAGAGACATCTGTACTGGCCACAGACTCTACTGAAATGTTGGTCCAACAGTGAATTAAACACTCTAATTTTTCTCTCTTTGTCTTGTTTAGGTTCTAAATTACTGGACAACTATTTTTATTAGTAAGGAAGTGTAATACTTTATGTTATGAAATTGATGGAAAGATGGCAAAAGTGTCCAGAAGTATTTCGTTAATAAGTTAAAAAGTGGAAATTTTTGAATGAGATGAAAAATAACATTTTAAGATGTGTTGTTTTTTTTTTTTTTAAATAAGAACACTAGTGAAAGCAATAACTCCCTTGATCACAGCATTTGTCATTCTAAGAGCCAAGCATATGCCCTACGTCTGCAGAATTTCCGTTCCATATTCAAGACCAGAAAATAAATCTGAATGAGCCATAAAATAAGTTTATTTCCTGTGAGCCAGATTCTGATCCTTTATTTCTGCAGAGTGCTACATCATCTTCTATTCAACACCATTGAACTATCATTTCCACGCAGTTTTATTTATCAAAAGTATGTGGTCCTGCAAAACCACTTTATAAGCATACCTAGGAGATATCAAAAACAAATACATGTAAAATTTTTCTCCCAGAGAAGAGATTTTTTCAAAATGTCCCTAAGCAATCTGGAATCACAGATTCCACTGGCCTGTGATGGAACTTGTTTTTCCAGTTCGTGGAGGATGGTTTCTCGCTGCAAATCTCTACAGCAGAATTTCAGAAGTCTAAGTATACTTAAAGGCTGGGAGATCCAGCGTAAAGCATCTTATTATGGATAGGAAAGATTTAATTTTGCCATACCAGTGATGTCAACATTATTTTGCTCTTTTCTTTCTTCTGTAGATGAAGCAACATGGAATTAAATGGTGGCTACAGGGGAAGGGATTGGCAAAAGCCTGTGGTATAGTACACTTTGGAGGAGTGAGGTAGGAGGATGAGTGAAGTCTGTGGAGGAGATATGGTGCAAAGGAGAGACTGAGTGAGGTCACTGAAAGGATTGTGACAAGGGTTTTTATCTTATTCTTTCTCCAGGTTTCCCATGTCATCTTCCTCATCTTTCCTCTTCCTCAGCTTTCCTCCCACCTCTCTCTAGTACAGCATCTAATAGTAATTTCTGTGTAAAAATCTCTACATATAAAGTAAAACTGAGATTTTTCTCTCTTTTTCTTCCCCTTTCAGCATCCCCTGCAAGGCAGACTTTCTTCAGCTTTCTCTGTCTCCAGGTGTTGATATGAAAGTGGAAATGGGGAAGAGGAAAGAAGTTGCCAGGCTGAGCTAGGGCTGGGATTGCTCTAAAAATTAGGAAAAATATAAAGGTTTGATCCCCTTGCTGCTGCTGGTGGGGGTAGGTGAGAATCAGAAATGTCTGTGGCTAGAGGAGGGCACTAGAAACATTTCCCTGTAGCTTTGGCCGAGGGGCCAAGGGTACCATTGGCGTGGTCTGACATCTCTGCCCTGCGAATCTGCCCTGAGAAGTTCTAAAAATATAGCCTGTTTTTTTTCAACCAGAAACCTATGTGATCAGCTGTGAAGTTCATGGGACTAACTAACATGGCATTTTTTAGCAATTCTGCAATTTATTTTGATTTTTTTACAAAATCCTGTTTTCCATCTCTCAAAGTGTTGCTAAAAAAAAAAAAAAAAAAAAAGGCTTTTTAATTTCTGAAGATGGTTAAACCTCAGAGCTCAGGAGTCACCAAGCAAGAATTCTTGCAGTAAAATATTCATAGTCCAACTAAATGGGTAATTTTTTCTTGAGCATTCTTCCAGCACAGATTATTGTGAGCTCTAATTAATAAGTAAACAGCACATTCTTCCTATTCCTCCCATGCCTTCTGGGAAAAGGAACACAGCAGAAGGCATTTTTTTCTAGTTTAAAACTTATGTTCCCATAAACACTATGTTTAAGCATTCAGATATGGAGTGAAGAGAGTTTTGAGTTAAAGAGCAAGAAGTATATAATGGTATATTAAAGGAACGACAGGTTTAATGAGCACATTTCAAGTATGACTTTCTGCTGTGAAAACATTACAAAGTATTTAAATAATGAGACTGGAGTAAGACTTGTAAGTCTATTTTCTCACTTTCTTCCCATATCCCAAGGCAATACAGATGTCACATCTTTGCTGTTTCCCTGCTCCCTAAAAATTACATCAACGTTAAAGGCAAATGTCTACTTAATATTTATACAAAGACAGACATTGACAGGTAACATCTCTTCTGAAATGCTTTCTTGTTAGAGAAACTGCATTAGGAACATAGTGCCTTGCAAGCCTATCTAGGCCAGAAGTCTAATCAAATTAACACCACTTCAGTGCTAATGAGGACTGGTAGTCATTCACCTTAATTAGCCATTCTGAATAAATATATTTTTAGTACCATGCCATTTAGGTAGCTCAGATCTATGATCCCTTCCAACTCCTCATGACCTTAGAGATGAAGTAGAAGGAGTGTCAGCAGAGGACGAGGTTCTGATGTTCCCCTTACACTCCTAACAAAAATGAGGTCATGTCCTTGGTGAATATGTTCCCAATATAAAATGCAGATTATCACAGTAATATGTTACTATATTTGAAACAGGAAATGGGACTTGCAGATTGGGGTCTGCTCAGTCCCAGTGGGACTTACAGCTCCTGTGAGCTGCAAATCTGAACATACAACAGCAACAAGACATGTCCTGGGAGCAGGCACAGGGACCGGGCTAGCCAACTGGTCTCTTACTCATTTTGGATTGACCTTCAGAACCATGAAGTTCACTGTATGTTATAGTGCTGTTAATGCACACCATCCATAAAAATAAATGTTGTTCATACGTGTGTGGACATTTGGTTTACATTAAGAGTGCCCAAGGTGGCTCCAGACCATGGCTGTTAGGAAATGTTTGAAAATTCATCATATTTTAGTCTTAGTGACAGTTAGCTTTTTTGCTTGATTATATCAGTTATGTTTGGATTTTTTCCTGATTTTCTAACTGACAAGATAGACTCTCAGATCTTTTGGAATAAAGGACATAATATGCAGGTTCATCACAATCAATTACAGGTGCATTTCAGTTTACTTCACACCTGTGAATTCTATTTTAGCTGCAGAATTCAGTCCATACAATTAAGATGAAATGAAGTGTTCAGGACTTGCTCAGATTAAAATGCAAATAAAACCCTTTAGCTTTACTAAGACCTAGACAGGCATTACATGGAGAAAATTGTCTTGGAACAGTCTGGGAAAGGTTTGTTTCACTTCCATGGTTTTCCCTTGATAGGCTCACTATTTTTGAGACAGGAAGAAGAAGACAGATTGGGGATCTTCCTATTGAGATGCTCCAGAGGGAAACCTTTTCATATTGCTGTCACTGCTGAATGTGGAATTTTTTTTAGATGGGTATTTTCCATCATTATTAATTAACATCACAAACACCACCTCTCTGTCTTTTCTCTTTGTTGGGAATTGTAATTTTCTAGAAAACAATTCTTTCATTATTTGTAACTCAATAGCTGCTTCTATAAATCCTTTAGTCACTGTCCTGTATGTATCTTTCTGTGCAGATGCAGTGATTATCCTTAAGTTCAAACATATGGATAAGATTTGCAAAGCTAAAAGAAAAATATTATTATTTAATTATTTAAATTCAGAAAAAGGAAAGAAACCTCCTTTGTAAACGTTCTGTAGCAGCAAAGCTAATTATAGTTTTCCCTACCACAAACAAATCTTCCCATGGCAGTCTTTGACGGCAATTGCAAAATATATGGATTTAAATTGCACATGAATTCAGATACAAAAAATGTACCCTTAAGGAAAAATAAATAGCTGAGGAATGGGATAAAGTTCATAGAGGCACTGTAATTTTTGTGCAGAATCACAGAGCTTTTGACAACAACAGTATCTTTATCTTCTCCCACAATGACCAAGCAGCAGACCAAATGGAGAAAGCTCTCCTGTCAGACTGGCTTTGAAATTAACGAGAGAAAGAAATCAGTGCGTCATGGCATTTTCACTGGGTGCTGGTAACTGTTCAGGCAAACCTTACTCTGGTGCTGACTCATTCTTGCTCCTTCAACCCAACACTGCAGACTTCTCTGAATTTTTCGATTCCTTTACACATCTCCATGTCTAAAGTTTGCAGATACTTGATTTTCAGAGCTTCTCATAGACGGTCCTGGAAAGGAGTCATTGTAAAGTGATAATGTTTTGTGCCTCTGAAAACTGGGGTCCTCAGCCATTGCTTTTATACTTGCCCCATGGCTTTTGTTTCCCACACGGTTGGGAATTGTTACACCGAAGCCCGTCTGACATTGATTCACACAACCGAGAAGAACGTACTGAAAACTCTATCACCTTGTTTTTCCTATTGGCCTTCTGCCGAGTTACCCTCCACTATGTGTGTGTACAAAAAGGTAGAAGATTTTGGATAAAATGCATATCTTTATCCACATGCATGTTTCTGTTTCTTTGCTAATACAGTGTATAGTTTCTTTATTTTTTTGCAGTGGTACAGTTTTGAAGAGGAAGCTTAAAACATTTCTCAGTTCCTACAAGGAGGAAAGAGCTGAGAATCAGCCAATGTCTGTTTGAAATGAAACTAGGATTGTTATACAGTTATAGCTTAAGGATAAGAGTGAGACAAAATTTGCAAAGAGAGGAAGTACCATTTCTTAAGCATTCATATTGACAGCTGGAATAGCACACAATCTTTTGGATTCACTGGGTCTTTGGTTCTAAAGTAGAACTGGAGAGCTCCAAGCTAAGCAGAGTTTGCAAACTGCTCTGAATTTACTTTAATTATGTTAGCTGATTAGACAATTTCAAAGAAAAAAATCCAGTTGGTATCAGAGCAGAGCAGGATACTTAATTAGAATAGAAGTAATAACATTTGTAGCCCCTGTGGTTTGTAGAGATAAAACGACAGGTAATTACAACACAAAAACTAGTGACAAGCTGCAATAAGATTTGAGGAAAATTACTGTGTCAGATCACTGTGTCTCTATTGATACAATTATTTTTGACATCCAATACAGTTATAATTGTGTTTCTAGGCATATTTTGTAAGCCTGTCATAAACAGGACTGAGAAATTCTATACAGAGCTATTGTTTTCTGCGAAAAGTTCTGGAGGTAACATGGTGTCACGTCAGTTGCCTTGCCCAATTTCAGGATGGTGCTCAGCAGTGGCTTGGATTCACCCATACAGTTTTCATGAGTAACAGTGATGCAATGGATGAGGTATTTTTCATTTTGAGATTCACTGCTTGTTCATCTAAGGTATTCAAGGCCTTATTTAATCATTAACATTTTGGATCAAGTTGCTTTTTTACAAACCAGTTCTGTAGGAAACGTGTCCATATGCATCTCACGTAGCATCAAAGAGCTTTTGATAGATAAATAAACAGTCCTTCCAGCTGCTAGTTCATAGCACAACTACTTTAAAACGAATCTTTTGTTTTATTGTAGTGAGTTCTGGTTGTTTCATATACTTACAGATAGCACATAGTCAGAAACACAGACAGAATCTGCATTTTACAAGTGTTCCTGGAACTAGCAAAACCAATGAAGCCTAACCTCCTAAGATTTTCTGCATTGTTCCTGCTGTTTTATAAGATGCAGGTGTATGAGTACTTTCCACTGTCCAAGGTCTTTGTATCTAAACTGTATGAAAAATTAGGCATGTACTGCAATCTTCCCTGTGAAGAGTCACTGACAGTCTCACTACTAGTGCTGCCTATTTTCATGAAAATTCCACGAGACTGATGTACCCGAGACTTTTACTCTTCTGTCAAATTTGCCTAAAACTGGTCCTGAAGATCAATTAAGTTTAAAAAGATGGGACAGGCAGACATATGCACTGACAGCATGACTGCATTAGCCTCCTCCTCCCTCTAGGAAAGCAAGCTAACAACCGAACCACAAGCTTTTATCTCAGCTGCAGAAAAAATGCCTCCAGCTACAGAGAAGAGCAGGACATTAGTTACCCATGCTGGCAACTGAAGGAAGACTTGCTCCAGTTCCCATTGACACAGTGTGATAAATGGTAAAACAGGAATGTCAATAACTGAAAACGCTTTCATGGGTTTGCTTTAGAACTTGCTGAGCATGGCAGAACCACGATCCTAGCTCAGTGTCCCGTGAGTAGAGGTGTAAAAAATATTTAGGCCAAAGCAATGATGCCCTCCAAGTTTGTAGGGTAGCTGGGTGGCTTAACACCTACAGAAAGGTTAGGTCTTAAATTTGGTAAAAGAAGCCAAACTCTCTGTAACTCAAGAGCTTATGTGATTCAGGAAGCTAGAGGCTCACCATTGCTCCCAGCTGTAAGGTACTGGCCTTGATATGGAGACACAAAGAGAAAGGACTGTTATGAACTCCCTGAAAAGAGTTGAGCAACCAACTTCACCTTGAGAGCTCTGAGATTACAGTTCAAGGGGGTATTGTCAGTCAGGACTAGGTGGTGTTTGGTAGAGCAAAACAGGGAAACAACACTGAGAACATCCTAGTTAGGTTCTTGAGTCCATTCACTCGTACAGATATGGAAAATGGAGTACAACCAAACACTAGCCATTTTTTATGTTGCTGCATCATGAAGGCATCCCATTTGGGACCTTTCGCTGTTCAGTGCTATACATGCTGGGAGCAAAAACACCCCCCCCCCACCACCCTTTTCTTACCCTGAGAGTTTGAAGACGAAGCAGAAGGTGGCAAATACTTAGGGTACAGATAACTGGAGAAAGAAGAAGTTAGACAGCACCAGTCTGCAGATAGAAGCAAAGTAAACAAAAGACATAGTGGCCAGATGCATGGAGCTTTATGGGTCTTATGATGAAAGAAAGTAAGGAGATCAATGAGTCTATATGAATATTTACAGACAATTCCTTCTGAGAGGGACTGTCACGACCTAGGACATGAGAAATCCCAAAGGTGTTTTGTTTTCAAATGTATGACACAGTTTTGTTTTGCTGCCCATTGGAGAACTGTCAGGTAGAATGTGTAAGTTCTGGAGATATTAGGCTCTTTGTTGATATTTGAAAAGAATATCATTACAAGCTCCAGGGAGTCTAACTGACAGATATTCAGATTTATGTATTTATGTGGATACAAAAATACAGAAATGGCAACGTGATTTTGAAATCTTACAGAAGAACAAGCACAAAGAGCAAAAGAACACCAACAGATACAGAAAGAGCACCAGAAATGCATTGCCTTATAATGTTTAAATTCTTCTTAGCACTCTGCATGTGGCTCAATATGTTTTTGCACCATTATCAACAATCTCTGTGTGCATTAAATGTTTCAGTGCTCTATTAGGACTACAGGGGTTGGTGAAGCTTGAGTTTTATCAGAGTGGCAATGTACGTGAAATGAAGGAGAATGTAGTAATTATTTATAATCTCACTTTAGCATCAAATTACCCTATTTTATTATCTCTTCAGCACAGAGAGCACTTGTCTTTGGTTGCACGTACAACACCAATAGAACTGCAGTGAGTCCCTGTGTTGCAGTGATGTGCTGCACTTGGATACTCATGTTCCAGCCAGGAGAAGGAAGCCTATAACATATATATCCCTAAACGTCTTTCTCCTTGTATTTTTCAGGTATTGACACTTAAATGAAAGAAACAATTCACATCTGATAGAATTAGGGCACTTCTGTTAAATGTTTGTGGTCTGCTCAAATTTTCCAGAAAATTGGGTAATCTGTGGACTTGTAAGGCGTTTTGCAGGTTTTTCCTTACAGCCCAGGCAGCTCCCTGATCCTTTAGTACAGGTGCTACAGAAAGCAGAAGTTATTTCAGGAAGTCACCACACTTTAGACCTTGTTTGAATTTGGCAAAAACCTTTTGTATGCAATTGTTTCCCCTCTAACACCTTTGTGAAAAGCAAAAGTGGTACATACTTCAAAGACAAGTACTTTCATGTGTATCATTACCAGAAATTTTTGTGCAGACATCTGAAAAATTCTGGTGAGAGTTCTGAATGCTTCCACTGAGCAGCAAAAGCTGTGCTGGGATAAGGAAGCAACAGAGTATTATTTAGATTTAATGTTTGAAACAGTGGTTGAGTTAAATAATTTTCAAGTAGTCCCTGGGGTGAAAAATATTGTCACAAGCCACTCACTGAGTAACAAAATATGAAAATCAGTCTGCATAACTTATGAAGAAGAAAAGGATCTAGTTCACTAAGTGCTCTGCTGGCAATGACTTGCTCACCCCTTATCCTTCCATCAGCTCTTCACTCAAGAAGAGCTCTCCTGCAAAGAGATGGAAATTTTGAACATGGGCTATGTAATGAAACGAGGTGGTCACCAGAGAAGGTAGCTTTGCTCTCTCAATCCCTCTCTCCAACCCAAATCCTATCTATGCTGCATTCCTTTCTTATTTCATCAGCTGCAGGCACTTGTCTGATGTCAGGACCCTGCGTACATCCCCTCCTCTTGGGGGTTTGGCTGCTGGGGCTCAGGGCCACGAGAGCAGAGCTGATGGTCCAGGGGACGTCTCCTCCAGAGAAATCTGGGGGGACACACCAACAAGGGCTGGCCCCTGGCTGGGGGTCTCTTGTCCTGTTGGCCACGTTACTGAGATGATTGCTTCCTGGTGGAGAGGACAACAGGGAATGGATTTGCTCTTTTTGGTAGCAGCTGGAAACTAATCACAGCATACAGGATTTATAAAAGGAGGAATGTAAAAGTCATTCCACTCAAATCAGCTACCTGTAGTAGTGCCTACAGGCACATCAATTTCAAATCCTCCTCTGTCAGGTGCTAGCCCAGCACCGTCTCTGCTTCAGACTACCTTAAGCATTTCTGAAATTGGTTAGCTACAAAATAATTGCATTTCATGGTCCAGAGCAAAGTTGTGGTTAAACTACCTTTGGGATTGTAGCATCTTAGAAAGCTCACTAGTCATTCTGCAGTATGAGATAACAGTCTCATTTTGAATTCCCACGTAAAAGCCTCCCCTGCAAAATCGTCTTTGCACATGTATGCGAATGGAATTGGAGGGACAAAATATGTTGTGGATTTGTGAGTGGTTTGACAGGTGCCTAGTCATCTATGACAAGGCAGCTGAAAGAGTAGTTATCACAACAAGTAATATTCACCTAGGGAAAAAAAAGCAAAATAAAAACAACCCCCAAATGGAGAATTTCTATGACAGCTAAAATCAATTAGTTGAGTACAAATGAGGGATAAACAACTGAATGTAAGAGCAAAACACAGTGAACTTATTTGAGGCTTGAGTCTGATAGCTGAAATAATAGCTATCTTCATATGCTGAGAAATAGAAAAGCCACTTGAAAGACAAGGTGTAAAAAAAAAAAACCCAAAAATCCTTTTGGGGAAAAAAGGACATAATTATTTACTTTCTCATGAGTCACACAGTCTGTATTTCCTCTCTGGATCCAGGATCTCCAGCTGCTATTTCACCCCTGGCAGTCAGGTTTGTGATACGCTCTGAGCAGATTAAACCCACATCAGCTGCAGGTTGGCATTGCAGCCCGACATTCATCTCATGACTGATGGGACACCCAGTATGTGATCTGATGGCATATTGTCCTTTTCTCACTCCTTGGGAATGAGGCTTCCTAGGAGGTCTGGAGATGCCTCCTACCACTGTGATGAAATTGGACCCTTCGTGTGTAAGATCTGGATGTTATTCTAAAGCTTTTGATCAGTAGATCCGACACTACCTTTTGTAAGGCTGGCAACGTGATGCCTTTAGTTCACTTAAAAGAGTTGGAAACAAAACCTAGTCACAGGAATCTATGCATTTAATTGAGGTACACGAGACATAGAGACCTAACAGTTAAACAAGTAGATTTTACCTGTTCCAGTAACTTGAACAGTGCCAGGGAACGGGCACAGACTCCACAGCTCGACAGTAGCATGAAATTCTCAGAGCAGCCCCTGCCAGTTCTTTGGCTGAACAAAAGAACAGAATTATTTCAGACAATTCCCAGACGATTCCTGAGACTTGAAACAGGCAAGTGTCCTTTTCAGAAAACCCAAATGGGTGTTTTGGATGCTAAGAAAGTTTAGCTGTACGGATATGGCCAGAACATGTCAGTTGCCTGTAGGGCCGGAGGATGTCCCCCAGCATTGTTTAGTTTACAGGTACAGCTCTGGCCCAGTTGTCCGGATCACCAAGTGGTGTTTCACCTTTTACTTTATTACTTCTAGTCCTTGGAGTAATCCCTACATAAGTCACACACAGCAGGTGTGACACACAGCCCACAAGGTGTTGTGGAGTTGCAGCTGGGACCACCACAAAGTCATGCTGGAGACCTCTCCTTAGACCACCAAGTCCTGCTTCAGAAGACATCATGGTGTCAACATTCAGATTATACCAGTTTATACTGACTAGATAGCCACTGACTGATGGGAGCCAAGTTCCACAGTTGGGATATGTAGTTGCACTGCACCTTGGGAACATTCATAATGTTTTATAGACTGTCAAATCCTCTTCTAGGGTGCAATTTGCTACTAGAATGCAAGCCTCACTTCTGAATGAGATTGGATCAGGACATGAAGCTAAGAAAACCTGTGTTTACCTTTTGGTGGTGAAAAGTTTTCACCTTCTCTTCTCACAGGGAATATTTGCTACTGATGATGGGCACAGGACTGGTCCTAATTCATTCTGGGAACCTAAGCACCTTAAGCGGTTTTGAAAACAATGATTTTCTAGTTCCATTCTGCCAACTTCACTTGCATAAGGCAGCACTCTGGACAAAATTTCCCTGCTCTTCATTGCAAAATCTCAACCTAAATTCGTATGTAGAATTTTCATAAAAATGCCAACAGGTTGGATTAACATATAAGCACATTTATCTTAATGACTATCAATATTCATTGATCTCAGTGCTAAGTATCACCTGAGGAAAAACCAAGGTCATTATTTATTTAGTGGCTCAATCACTCTTCATATTCTTGGATGGGAGTGAGTCAATGTATCCTGTGCCATCTCAAGATATTCACTGTTACAACTACTCAGCTAATCCCAACTAATGACACAAGTTCCTAGTAAAATTTTCATTTCTGAATTAATACTTGAAAGTAGCAATTACATTGTAGCCTCAGAGGTAGTAAGGATGTGAAAACTGAGAGGAGAAAGAAGAACTCTTAAGTCAGGCTATGCTTATTTGCCTATGTACTTCCTGGGTTAACAGATCTCCAGATAGGTTTTGCTGACCTCCAGGAACAGAAACTCACTGGGTCAAAAAATAAGCTTAATTTAAAATATAAATTAACTATATATAAATTTTATCTCTGTGTGTATGAAATTAAGTGTCAAATTTTGTAAATACACTCTTGTGCTGTACAAGAATTAATTGGAAGTTGCAGAGAAAGAGTCAAGGGAACTGGACTGAAATGGGACAGATTTGAGGTCTACTTCTGCTCTGGAGACGTCTATATGTATACCTTTTCAAGAATGTCTTCATTTTCCTGTTTCTCTTTTTTTCTGTCTTTGCCCATCATTTCTAACTGGTAAGTTAATTTGCGATTCATCCCACCTATCGTGCTGCCTATAATGCTGACATTTATATCTGAGCTAACCCCTCAGGCTTCCTCTCTAATCAATGGAGAAAGATGGGCTCTTTTAGTCTGCATTTCATTTGAGCTATTTTAGACATCAGCTGAAGCTGATGAGATAAATTCTCTCCTAAATACGCTTATTTCTCTCAGTTGACTATGAAGGAATCCTGGGATAAGTGTTGTGGGTGTCTACTTTTAATAGAATGAAATTAATGCCTTTGGAGCCAATGTTGTGCAGTATCAGTGTGTAGCGAAAGAAAAAGGACAAAGGTCAAAGGGCAAAACAGGAGTAAGTATGAGGGACAGCTTGATTTCACTTACAGCATGTGCAAGGGATAGGAAATGTGCAAGGGATAGGAGAAGGGAGAGACATATTCATGTTCAAGTCCAGGTTGGATGAGGCTTTGAGCAACCTGGGCTAGTGAGAGATGTCCCTGCCCATGGCAGGGGGTTGGAACTGGATGATCTTTAAGGTCCTTTCCAGCCCAAACCATTCTGTGATTCTATGATTTTTTGGAGGACTGCTTTAAACAATTGGTGGTGTGGAAACAATGACATCAGAGAAATTGAATTCAGAGGTGTTGAATCAGACCATACAACTGCACTGAGCAACGTGAGCTCCTCAGTAACAAGCTAAGGTCTGGTCACAGGAAGCATTCTTACTGCTTTTGCTGAAATCTTCCCAATTTAGGATCTGTTGTAAATCATCACCACTTGTTCTTGTGTGAGATTATTTGTGTTCAAACACATTTGGTTGATGTGACATCCTCTACACACCTTCACTGTCAAATTGTGTTTCTTTGTGTACTTTTTAGAGTCAGTCATTGATGTACAGTGTGAATGCAGTCAGGCAATATTTGAGAGTGCTTTATCACTGGTGTGAGACGTGTAATGGAGGAGGCATCACCCTCAGCAAAGTGTTGGATGTGATGCTCATCAGTCCTTGCCTAGCAGCTAAGGAAGGAGATTGCTCTAAACACAAGCATCTGAAATCTGCTGGAAACCATGTCCACTTGACAGCGGTGTTGAGCACAGGTTCTTCTGTGTTCTGCCATCAGCCTTAGTCCCAGTGGTCTCGTTTCTGTGGCAGTGCTTTTAAAGATGCTGTGTATGAAGACAAAGCTAAGAGTGAGTAGCATTTTTCCTGTATCAAGGCAGTGGTGACTTCCTAAAAAGCTATGAACTGCAGCACACAAAATGAAAGAAAGGAATTAGACAACAAGGTGCTGGAGGCTATATAGTTCAGCCTGGGTTTCTGCTCTCCTTCCCCATGTCCCTTGCTTCCTCTCAAGCACAATTTAGAGGGTAGATTGATAGCACAGCTAGCTGGAGGATTTTATTCTAGACACATAAAAGGCTTTAGGTGTCTGTATGTGCTGATAGAGTCTGTATCCCTGGGCTGTGTGTTCCATTTGTGCTCAAAATACCTGTCAGTCAAAACAGCTGAAAAGCTGGGGAAGGGACATGTGCTCTGTCTTCTTGACGTTATTCCTTCTCTTCTCCTAGGAGAATTAAATGAAGCTACACGTGTTAAGATATTTTTAGTAACCTGAAATTAGGCAGATTAAAGATTAAAGCTCTCTAAACAGGAGGAAGCAGAAAAGTTCTTCTGCACCCCTAGATCTGAGTGAGAAAGCTGGTTGCATCTCACCTTCCCTATTATGACAGCATCAAATATGCCACCCTTCAATTTAAGCCTGAATTTTCAATAAAAAGAAGGAATCTGGAGTCCTAGACCAGACAGGAGACACAGCCTGTACAGATCCCATTCCCTTCAAACCTGCTCAGCTCGTGTGCACAGGTAAATTAGATGCGACCATAAGGAGTGAGGATGGAAGTGTGAGAGCAGGGTGGTTAAAGCACTTATCAAGGAGGAAATTAGCCAGGTTTGTATTTCCTGCACCAAGTAAAACTTCCCCAGTGAATTCAAGTATGTTGCACAAATATTTTTATTTATAAGGTGTGATTTTCTCTGCATAGAATGAGCCACCTGACACCACAGGTGGCCTGTGACTCAAACTGCCAAAAGGTAATTTGTTCATAAACTCGGGATTTTTATGCCCTAATTCCCTGCTCTGATTTGTAATACAGTGTGGTTCTGATTATACCTGGTCTGGCAACCAGAAAGGCCTTGGAAAAAAGGGGAGAAAGGCTAATCACAGAGTCCTTCTAGGTATGAGAGAAGCTCCTTTCTGTTCATGAGGAGAACTTACTTCCATCGTGTTTGTTATGAGGAAAAGGGAGATATTTCTATTGTGTTGGGGAAGGAAGGGGAAAAGTTGTTTTAAAAAGTATGGGGTAAAAACAATCCCATTCTAAATAATGGAGATTAATGAAATTCATTGAAACATAAATCTGGGAGACTCCAGGGGTCTATTATTAATTTTACCAGTAGCTGGAAATAAACAACAATATTTTCACTGCTCAGTTTTCTCAATTTACTGAAACTTTCTGCATGGAGACCGCTTAACTAATTGTAGAACAATTTCAGATCCTTGGAGGAAAAGGGCTGGAGGACAGCTAAGACTTATGGCAACAAATAGCTTGCAAAACTCAAACTGGTTTCCAAATAACTCTATCCCAATGGAAAAATAAAAAGAAGGCCATATTGAAGTAGTGTGATGATTGTCACATGTTTATCTTCCTCCTTCCCCTGCCCTTTAATGCTGCCTATAGTAAAATAAACAAAAGATGCAAATAAAGCTGGAGAGGCTGTGGAGTCTTGGCTGAGGGAGATAAATAAAAAGTTATTTTCACAAGGTCAAGGGATTATATTCAGAAGAAGGAAAAATCAATTAACGGAGGCAGAAAAGGAAATAAACAGGTTGTGAACTGAATTTAACATAGCCTTGTGGTGTGCCTGTGCTCTGTACCTCACCAAGCAACCAGTATATGTGTGTAGATACCAGCCAAAGTATAGAATCCTGAGCATGGGGAATGGGACAGCAAGCTAAAACTGGCTCACTTTTTCTCCAGGAACATGTGTCTTTCTGTTTTATAACGAAGGAAAACTTCTGAAAAGAGAGAAGTAAAAGCAAGTTGAACTTTTTCCACCAATCTGTGAATCAGTGATTCACTCTTTTCCCGTAACAGGGAGGTTTCAGCTGTTTTAGATAACGACAAGAGGAAGAGGCTGGAGTGATGGTGAAGATGGAGAGTGCACCATCTTGATAACTTCTTGTTTGTTTGGCTTTATGACACAGACCCTCTTCTGGTTTTGGCTAAGCTGCAACAACACAGATCCTTCTTTACTAAACAAGTTGTGGCAGGCAGCTGGTCAGCATGAGAAGAAATTTGCTAAATGGATGATCTGATGAATAATCAAGGGGGCTGCAGAACTGTGCTGGAAAGCAACGGAGAGATGGCTTTTTCTGCAGTACAACATGGAGTGGGATCAAGTTCTGAGAAACTCTCTCTCCATTCATGAGTTGCCAAAGGCATCCCAGAGCAGTAAAGAGCAGCACTCTGCTGCCTACAGGGCAATACCTGGGAAGCTACATCCAACCCCAACAGCAGCCTCCTTCCTTCTGAGACCTTGAGGAAGTCTGCACTGCCAATGGACCAGATGTTTTTTCCTGGAGCTGCCACATCTACACCAAGAAGCATCGTGACATGCAAGAGTTCAGAAATTTGAGTGTAGACACCTTTCCATCCTCAAAATCTGCTCATCTGTTATAGGGAAGCCAGCTCTGATGGACTACTCTCCTTAAAAAGCTTTTTCTAACCTTGCTGTGGGGAAAAATAGGCAGAACTGGACTAGCAGAAAATTTGAAAATCAACTGGGAAGGTGCTAATCATGGTTCCTTCTGCCGCAGAAAGAACTGTTGTTGCTCAGTGGTGCAAAGTAATCCTTTTCCTCCCACTCCCTGGGAAGGCAGGATCAGAGACACTGAACAAACATTGCATTTCTGCCAGGGATGAAGAAACCAAGGAGAGTAATAACAAATCTGTATCCCTTCAGCACTGCAGCTTCTTGTCTCTGATCATCAAGTATGTCGGGTGTGGTACCAGATAAGATGCTGCTTATCTGCCTTTTGAGGTCAAAGATAGTCTCAGAGGATGCAGGACACATGTTTTTTGCCCCTCTAAGCTTCAGTGGCCCCACTGTTTTGAGTTAATAATTACAGCAGCCCGTTCTTGGCTCCATGGCAGCGCAGCCCATGGTGATACTGTGCCCGTAGCTCCTGACATTCTCTTCTCCTCCAGCTGTGACATCCAGATCCCTTCCTCACACAGGCTTTTCTTTTTTTTTAGACAGAACACTATAGCGTTGATTTGTTTGTGCTACCATTGTTCATGTTCTCATCCTTCTATTTCTTTCTGTACTGTTTGGATCAGAAGTTCCTTGCAGCAAGGACTATCTGTTCATCTGTGCTGACTATGGCAGGGATGTATCCTCTTTCATCTCTTCTTGCTTTTGTAATAAAACTCATTCACTCTTCAGTGAGATGTTTGGACAAGGAAATGTTGGAGCCCACAGTAACAGGAAGTATCTTCTTGTATACAGGGATGCTTCCAGGACCGGATTCCAGAGCTGGGGACAAATTTCTTTTTCTTTAAATTGCCTTCGTCTAGTTTAAATGCAGCACATTTACATGACATTATTCATCCCAAAAGCATTTGTAGCATTTATGCAGAGGCCTGTCTGTTATGCCAGTATATCTCTGAAATAGTTCTACTCATATCAACCCAGTTATAATTCAACAAAACTAGATCAAGGACTGTATGGACAAAAATATTTTACCACAACTTTGCAGTTGGATATTTACAGTTCTCTGGAAACTTATCCTAATACTTGGCAACGGTCAAGAAAGCAAATAAAATTTTAGGACACATTAGAAAGGTAATGAAGAAAGAATCAGAACACATCATTATGCCACTGTATAAATCTATGACTTGCCCACACCCTGAATACCAATGAGTCCATCTTGAAAAGGAGCTGTTTAGACCTTGAAACAGTAGAAAGAGGGGGCCTGAGGATGCCTTGGAACACCAAAAAATGTTATGTAAGTGGAATAAAGCAGAGCTTAAAGAGGAAATGACTGAAAGGAAAATATGATACATGAACCTCCAATCATCAGTGTTGTGGAGGAGCGAAACTGAAAAAAAAAATATTTGTTATTTTTTATTTCAGAAGAATGAAGGAAAACCAAAAAAGTAACAGTGAATGCTTTTTCACCTAATGCTAAATAAAACCATGAGCTCTATTTTTGGAGATTAATTGAGATGACAATAAATGGGTTTACATGGGACAAAAACAATTGGGTAAGCTTACATGAGAAAAATCTATCAATGAGAGAAGGCCACTGAAAACTATTACATCTGGTTATAGGAGTGCTCTTTTCAACTCAGAAAGTCCCTGAAAAAGTCAGGAAGCTGGCAGCTGGGAGTGCAGGATCAAGTCCTCTGCCTCTGTCATTTCACATGTTCACTAAGCATCTGCTATTAAGCATTATGAGAAATACAAGATTGTTCTAGATTCACTTTGGTCTTGCCAAATGTTGCCATGCTTATGTTCCTACGGCCTTATTTTTGCAGTTATGAAGAGAAAGTTGCATTCCAAGAAGGAAGAAAATATATTGACAGTTTCCCAATTATAATAGAGGCAAACTTTAGACAATTTCAGCTGAAAAATAAGTCTCAAGTCTGCCACTTTAATATTTAAAATGTAAAGCTACTGCCAAGTATATGTGTTTGTGGGGGAATACAGCTAAGGTATACAGTATTTGAATATTAATATGTAATTTTTCCCGCTAGGAGGAAAGAAACCCAGAATACTTCCAGAATTTTTAATACCTAATAGATATGTCTCTTACATATGCATCTTCCTATACATCCATCTATAGACAGATTTATCTTCTGCCTTTCTCCTCCTTCCCCCAGCCTATATCACACAGACTGACAGGATCCATTTGAGAGGCACAGTCAGATGCTGCACTCAAACCCCTCTGTATGAAGAGGCAGAGAGGATCCCCTGCAGCTGGGGAGAAGTGAAAGACTAAATTAATTCACGGATGAATGCAACCAGAGAAGACTGGGTTGCAGTGGTACATATTTTATTCCAATATTAAGCATTTCCAGAGCAGCTGTTCTGTCCTTTTACAACGCTCAGCACTGTCGATATCTGAGTGATTCCCATCAGGGCACCGAGACCGAAGTCTGCCTCATGAGGTCTGTTGGCTCATTCATCCTCTACCAGGGAGAAACCTGTGTGTACAACATAATGTTTTGTTAGGAAGGAGTTGGCTTGGTGTTTTCTACAGGTGCAGAGGACTTTTTTTTTTAGGTGACATCACATAGCATCTGAGATGAAGTGAGATGTTTATGATGGCGCATGTATTCAGAGGAGCAATGAACAATCCAGACCACCTGCTCAGCAGAGCTGTCCGACCCAGGCACCAGTGGATAAAGATCTTTTGGACCCTTTCCAAGCCTTCCTTCATCCCTCCCTTAATTCTATACAGAAATCAAGCACATACTTTGAGAGGACTTGTTGACAAAGCAAAGCAAATATATACGCAAAACATCTGAATCAGTTAGAGGAACTAGGTGCCACATTCTGTCCCTGGCACAGGGAGGGGCTGAAGGTGTTCAGTTTAGGTGCTGTGTCTAACTTAAGGCTTAAGGTTTTGTGCTGCTGCTTGTTTCGAGACTTTTCACATCTTTAATATGCAATGTGCAGGTGATAATGGGAAAATCCCTCACCTCTGACTTTAAAGAGGAAACAGGGAAACTTGGAGCCAAGGGGAAGGGAGCTGAGTGGGAGATCTGGCATAGATATAGTAAATGGAGTGGGTGGTGTTTGAGTTTCTTTTCTTAGAGGTTTTTTGGTTTTTTTTTTTTTTTTGAGATAAAACAGCAGCTAAGCCACTAAATTTAATTTCTGAGGGGGTCTCTGAAATTCAGGAGTGTGTTGCTTCGGATCTAAAATAGGCTGTGGGTGTGGGTGTTGCTTTTCTACTTTAAGTTAGCAAATTCCTCAGGGCCTTCCCTGTTCTGCTTTACAAAATCTCTGATCGTTTCCTAGCTGTAGAAAACTTACTGGAATTTAACAACTTCAGAGTCCTGCAGCCGCCCAGAAAGTTTTGGCTATTGTCTTCCTATAGATTTTGGGCTGGGGTCACTGCATGTTTAAGGGCTTGTTGTGATGTCGTCATCTGGGACATACTCAACCTTCTGAAAGGGTCTGGTGGCTTCAGATAGAATGTGTCTGAATCACAGAATCACACAATCACAGAATGTTAGAGATTGGAAGGGACCTCGAAAGATCATCTAGTCCAATCCCCCTGCCGGAGCAGGAACACCTAGATCAGATCACACAGGAACGCATCCAGGCGTTCATCATCATCAGTGTCTTGAACTACAACCCCTAACAACTGTGATAAGGATGGGTTTATCTATAGCAGCTGGTCTGAGAACTGACCTCACCAGGGTCATGTCAATATAAACAGGAGCTGTTGTGACTAGTTTTGGCCTCTTGGCTGGTACTTAGATGGGAAAATGAGCATTCATCTGTAGCTTTGCTCTTTCTGCAGTGCTCACTCCCCTAATGGAGAGAAGATGGGATGCTCCTAGCAGGGAAGGCTGATTGTGTTGTCTGCTTTCCATGTAACGTCTGTCTCTGAGTTACTTGAGTAGCCGGCTGCAGAATGTATGAGACAAGAGATTATGTTTACACACACTGGGTAGTGAAGAGGAAAAGAGACTGGTCAGCCTGCTTGGATTCACTGATGAAAATAAGTACTGAAGTCACTTCTCCGAGACAAACAATGTGGTGCTGTGCAATGGCCATACTTTTGTTGCCATTCTTTGAGCAGCTGCCTCAAAACATGGCTGAAAAAGAATCATTACTGCAGCATATGCAAGTCAGCGCACCGATGATCAGATACCTTCTGTTTCCCCTCTTCAAAAGAGGATGCCTTTTATTATCAAGCCAGTAAACCACAATAGGCTCATAGAAGTCTGTTGCTGGAGCATGTTGCTGAAATCCTTCAGTTTATGGATTGGTAGCAGGACCATCTATTGTGTTGACAGAGTTGCTGTTCATGCTCGTTAAGTCTATATACTGAGCACCTTCATGAATGGACAGGGGCAGCTATTGTTACCACACTGTGGTCTGTTTACAAAACTAAATTACTTGATTAGATTATATCTGTAATTGAAAACAATGTCCCGTGGAAGAGAATAATGGCTTTAACCCTTTCAGATTGAAAACATAGCCACATTTGAATAACAGGAGTGAGAAAAACTTTATTTTTTTTTTAAATTTATGTTCAGTAACTGAAAAATTAAACAAAACCTGACATACGTGCAGTTGAACTGGATGCCTCATGATCTCAGTCTAGTATGTTTGGGGAATAGATGCACCACAGGATCTGTACCAGTGTACCTGTACCTCCTCTGACATTAGCCCTTGGACTCTCTTAAGAACAACTTGAGCATTTTGCCAGGTGCTCTGGTACCTGAAGGCTACAGGAAGCGTGTCCACGTGAAAACATTTTGTGCCATGTGAATGTGAACACAGCCTTAGCTGTGTTCCAACAAGCCATAGCTACAAGATATGCAGATCTACAGTGCATAAAAACCTCCTTCCTTGAAGGGGGAATACTGCTGTCCTCACCTGTCTTTGGACTCCTTCCAGGTGCCACCATGAATCCCCGCTCTTTTGATGCCACTGCCATCAGTGATGTGAAGACATGACCGCTATCTGCACTGGGGACTATTCACCCTTCCTTGGTGCACTATGGTGAGATGGGAGATGCTTTTTCTCTGTTTGCCCTTGCATTCTTGTGGGTAAAAGGGAGGAGTAAAAAGCCTACTCCATGCGCTCCTTCACTGTGTCCCTTTCCCTTTCTTTTTATGTCTTGACCCTGACCCACTTTTAGGATGGGTAGCAGATATCTCCCTTTGAGGAAACCTTTCCTGACCGACATGCTTTGTGAGCAGAGCCCTCCTAATTACATTTCTCACGGGATAACTATCCTGAAGGAATTGCATAATCCTCCCTTGCACTGTCCTGCTGATGAGCTGCAAATTGACACTATGTAAAAATAGTTGAAGCTTGGCCTCCTTTCTTTTGAGACTTTTAGAGAGCTTCTCCTTTATTCAGAGCATCACTTACAGATTTGGTTATTTGCATGTGGTGTGACTACCTTTAAATTCTGCTTTATTCATCTCTCTCTATTGTTTCCTTTGCATGCCTGTAGTAATATCTCTGGGCTTTACTGGTTTTTAGCATATAGAAAAACCTGTGTGGCTAAAAGGAAAAAAGACTTCATCTGTGTAATGTTCCTTCATTCAAAATCAGCTCCTAATTACTGCAGTTTTATCTCTTTAGTAAAAAGAGAAGAGCTTTGTAGAAGACCAGGTCAGGAAAGGGGGAATTGGATCAATCATAGCCTTAAATGTACCTTAAATTCTGTTCAGAGTTGTGATGGAGTCAAAGAGAGCAGATTGCTTTCCTTTCTTGGCTCTGAGCCTAAGTGAGAGTCTGTGATGCTCAGTGGACTAAAGAGGCAGAAAAAACATAAATAGCAGAGGTAAAATTTTGAGGAAGTGCTGAAGGAACAGCAAGAGTATTTGACTGGTACTTAGCATGATAAAAACCTTTTCTTTGGTCCAGACTTCTTGTAGTGAGTATTTAAAAATGAATGTCAAAAATATTCTGCAAACTGATCAGTTTCTGGCAGGAAACCTGATCGGTCATGACTGGTAATAATGAAAATGTGATTCACATTATCCTTTCACATCAGAAATTTCATTCATACAATTTGAGATTATTTTATTTTCATTCTTTTCGCATGCTCACACTTTTTAAAATGTCAAAGACCATAGAAGCATCTGGATAGGTAGACATCCAACTAATTAAATCTGTGACTGAGATCAGAAATGCCTTTGTCAAAGATTATGTACAGTCTCAGAGGATGAGAGGATCTTTGCCCTGACATGAAATCAACCTCCAAGTAAACTGAAAAGATACAGCAATAGGTGGAGAACAGGTAAATTGCAACTTTTACTTGTTACAAATTATGAATTGCAAGAGAGACCATTGGCTCAGACAAACAATCGAGCTACAGTAGTCTATCAAATCCCCTTACATCAGCTGAGTCACAATAACTCATCCCTCTGCTCACTGCAGAAGTTACTAAATCAGCAGATTTGCCATTGGTCAGGCATGTGCATGGGGACAGCTAACACACCTCAGCAAAAAAGTCTGCTGATACCAACCAAGAACAGCTTTGAGATCGAGTCTGGCGAGGAAGAGATCAGAGGTGAATGAACAAAAACTGATCAGGTGAAACTAGTAAAGAAAAGAATGAGAACACCCATCTGTCTTCCTAGAGGACTTAATGTGACATTGAGATCAGGTGAATGAAATAGAAATGGAAAGACTCTATCATTGCCTCCTGAGAGACCAGGGTGGTCTATGGTACCACCAGGTTTGTGCTGTTCTGGGAGGTATTCTCATTAGACCAAAGGAGGAAGAATGATCTGGTATCACATCTCCCAGGCCTGAGATAGGCCACACTCCTCACTTACAATATAAGACTTATGTTCTTGTTTCTCCCTTTCTTGTTTTTTTTTTTTCTTATTTGCCCTTTCCCTCTTTTCCCTTTATTTCTTAGTGCCTTTTTGTAGGAAACCATGTCCCAAAAAGACAGCAATGTGCAGTGACTTACACAATCAAGTACAGGTTTGATACCTCTCAAAGGGAATCAGACCTAACCTGTTGGTCAATATTGTACTGAAATAATCACTAAAATATGAGATTGTGTTTACACCATTGAAGATAGTATGGTGTGGTTGTTCTCCTCTGCAGTGGAGTGGAATGAAGACAAAATATTGCATCCTCTCTTTGCTTCTTTCTTCTTCGCTGTGACTGTTTCATATTTTGATTTTAGGATACTATGATGACTCTGACCCTGAGGAAACATGAAGGTTCCAGCCTGTATTAACTAACTTTTTCCTTATTTTTCCCCCAAGGGCAGTTTTGGTAATGTCATGTCAGTTAGAGGGGAGAAGAAGTGTTAGTTTAAGAACCATACTTAATATTTTACATTTCAAGCATCTTTCTTGATCTTTCTTTGTCTGTGTTTAACAAAGGATGAGAGATTTTTAATAGTAATTACTTATTGATAGATTAAAAAAGCTTCTGTGAATAATCAGAACTCCAAGTCATTTATTTGATCAAGATTAATGTAGCAAAGATGTAAACTAGTATTTTGGATGAAAGTTTCAGTTGGGCAGATCTACAGATTTCTCCAACTGCAGTTGAGTGCTTCTGTTATGGATATGGGAATACAGAAAACCAGACATATTTGGGTTAACACTCAGTTGCATGGGTCTTGCATCTATGTCATATACACTGCTGAAATACTGTGTGTGTCGACGAGGGTACACTGTCCACACAGAAATAGCAGGCATGTCTGCTGCTATTTGTCCTTAGCCTTCCTGAAGGTTGTATTTCATCTTTAAATTTTCATCAGTCTCTTCTGTATCTTTCAGAGGGAGGTATTTCTTCTCTAATCAACCATTCAAGTTGTCTCTTGAATGTTGAGAATAGAAAATGAGGGATTTATTTATGTACTAAAGGAAAATGTTGAGTGCTATGTCTTTATGCTCCTTAAAGCAGTAGCCATAGGCGTGTTATTAGAATACACGAGTGCCCACCCTCCTCTGTCTTTTGTGATGATTTGAAGAATAAGGGAGGTTTATTGATGGGAAAGCAGTTTGGGGGAAGAGATAGGAACAAGATTGATCTGATACGAATGATACTACAGCAACTCTAGCAAAGGAGCAGGAGCAGAAAGAATACAGAAATGAAAGAGAGAGCGAACTTTTTAAGATCATATTTCACAGTTTTTTATTGTCGTCTGTCCCCTGTTCTATATGGATCGGGGAAGGAAAAATAGAAAAACTGCAAGTACAGAGATAAATACTTCTCTGTGGTGCAAATGACTTCATAAAAACTCAACTTTCACTTGTGTTTTATCATCCTTTCACCAGGCACCCGTGCTGTGCTATTTATAGCTGTGTAATTCACAGTATCCTGTCAATTATCCTATAGGACATTTCCTGACTGTTGGTTGGAGGGCGATGGAGTATCCCAGCTGAATGGCAGTATTTGCTGTAACATTATGGCACAATTGTAAATGGGATTTCATTGCAGGCTGCCTACAGCTGGGATGGAAATGTTAAGATAAGAGGGCACCAACAGCTTTTCTGCCTTCCTGCTTTATGCCAAAACACAGCTAAAATGAGTGGAGGAAAAATCTCAACTCTCTCTTAAGCCGTGTTTGCTTCATTCACATTTTGCTGTTCTTGTTTTTGTTGGGAATATGAAAATGCAAGACATAGCCAGGGTATAACACTGAGGAGATACGAAGTTTGTCAGGTTTCAGAGCAGTACTAGCTCTGGTCTGGCCAGTCCAGAACATAAATAGACGATGGTGTGTTTCTTCTGCCCCTCACAATGTACATATATAATTTTTAAGATGTAACTTTTTGAAATCTGCCAACATAAGGATTAGCAAAGTCCCATGACATTCATGAAGCATTGATTTGGGCCAGAAAAGTAGAGAGCATCTTTTCTTTAGCTGGCTTACTGTCTCTAGTGGACCATTGAGTTCTACTAAGTTTTGCCTGTGCTGAGCTCCAACTCTTAGATTTAATTTACTTTTTGCTACACAGAACCTTGAAGGAAGACATCCCTTCTTCATCTGGAGAAACAGAGTCTGGGAATCCATCAGCTAAGAGCACAGTCACTGGCTGAATGCTCATTGATAGATGTTCTCACATAATTTCCAACCTGCTTATCATCTGGTGTCGTATCAGGTAGCTTTCCCTTTTTTTTTATTCCAATCAAACTGATCATTCCTTATAAAACGTGGATATTGAAACTATACTGTAACATTCTGGTCTTGATTTGCCATTGACGTATAAACAATTAACTTTTCCTTCCTAGCCTTCCTTTTTGCTCCATGGTCATTCATCCAGAACACCTAAATGCTTTTGAGACTCCACAGACCCTAGTTTGTACATCTGCAGTGCAGCCCTTGCTCCTGGAGATAACTTATGACAGTAAAAAAAAAAAAAAAAAAAAAGAGAAAATGGTGATCAAGATCCCTCTTGCCTGTTCTGCAATGGTGATTTAAAAATTTGTCTATTCTTATTGAGTTTATAAGCAGCATATCTATACTCACTCAATGAATGTGTCATACCAATCTCATAAAAAAGGACAACTAATCTCTTCATTTAATGATTTCACATTAACGGATACTTTTTGCGATTAGGTCGTTGTCTATTTAAACAGGAATTTATTAATATTGTATAGTTCTAATATTTTCATCAGATTGTTCTGTGCTAAGTCAAATGCCTTGCAGGAATCTAAGCACATTATATCTCTACTTACTCCTTTATCAGCTGAACTTGCAGTGTCCTGAAGGATGTAATCAGGCTTATGTGACATGATTTATTTTTCAAGAGACACTGTTGAGAGGCAATACCTATATCCCTGTTCCTTACTTCTCTCTGAGATAAATGAATGCTCAGTCAGGTTTTCCATTAATTTATTGGGGGATATAGAAGGTTTTTTATTACTCGGGTTATCCCTGTTTGCTTTCTGAATATTAGGATGTTAATACTTCTCCATCCTTCCAGACTGTGCCAGTACCAGGTATACTGAAAATAAACAGCAGCTGTGCAAAATACCCTAAGATAGCTTTTTTTCCTTCTAGTGCAAGCTATTTGGGTTTGCTAAAGAAATTTATTTCTTATGGTTATGGGGTAATATCCTGCTGAGTTCCTTATGGACTGGAAAACAGTTTATCATGCTAAAGTGGTAAGTGTAGATCACACTGCTTCTTTCAGAACACAGAATAGAATAAGTTTTTGAACACATCTGGCTTCTCTGCATCACTGAATATTTTACTGCTTCCCTACTTTTGTTGGTGTTTCTTTTCTTCCTAGCATATTTGAGTATTTTTTAGACCTGCAAGACATTCTTTTCACCCAAAGGGTGTTTATTACAATTTTCTGCATTTGGGAAACAGCACAAATTAAGTATTACCCCTTTGCTTTACAAGTACATGTGCCAAATAAATAGACAGATAGAGAGTCTGTAATACTAGTACTTCTATTTCTGTTTCTATTTCCATCTAACTAACTTGCACTAACAAATCCAACTTTTCTCTTTACTGTGCTCTAAAACCAGCATTGAACAAAGGTATTTTTCAGAACTGTGGTATCAATCCTTTTTGACTACCAGAAAACCTTTTCACTGGTTTTGTCCTAACTTTCATTCACATTTTCTTCCTAGACCTATACATCCCAGCTGACAGGCAGTTTGCAGGCTATGGTAACTATTCCATATTTTCTAGTCATACAGTTTGAGGAAGGCTCACTGTTGTGTTACTGGTTTCTTGCTGTTAGGCACCTTTTGTCCAGCTGCAATGTTGATTTGTATGTCCCACTGGTCTACTCCAACATGAGGGAAAATGAATTTGCATCACCTCCTACCAAAGGTGATGTTCCTACTCAGATCCAGAATCCTGACACTGATGCTGCTGAAATGTTTCCTCAACAGTCTTTTATACTTTTGTTCATTTCACTTTTGAATAGGGTCTGACTGTTTAAAATATTTTGTTTTAAATGGATACTGCCTCCCTGTCGGCTCCAGTCAACTGTGAGCCAACCATCAGCCCTTCCCACCTCTGAGAATCAGTCCCTTTTTTTTTTGCCCGTCTCTCTTTTAGACCATATGATCCAGTATTTCACAGAAATGAATATTTTAGATTAGACATTTGGGGCTGTCTTCTTCCCACCTTTAATACACTTGTCCGTACATCTCAAAGGAGTATGGATATACCTTGTTGGCTGCTACGAGTCTTTGCTACTCCAAAGTTAAATGTGTAAAAAGCAATTAGACATAATTGCAGGTAGATCTAACTAGTAGTCAAGAAGTAAACTTAAAACAAAGAAAAAAAGAAACACACACAAAAAAAAAAACAAAACCCACAAGAGAGACAGATTCACTTCAAGCAGGACAAAACCAGAAGCAAAGCTATGTCCAGGGCACAGCAGACATGTGGTACTTGGTCTATTCAGTAACTTCATTTTAAAATCTACTTTTGATAATAAATTATCTGCTTCAAACTTTTTTTTGTGCTTCTGCCTGTTTGCATTTTTTAATTTATTTCCATCTGTTTCATTAAACATAAATTTAAACATAATTAAACATTGAACATAATTTTTTAGCTTTCAAACCTTAAAGGGTTTTTTTTTAATTAAAAAAATTATTTTACCTTAACTAAAGTTCTTCAGCTCCTGGAGCAGGCAAGTTTTATTAGTTCTTCTCTATGTTCACTACTTGGTCATCTTTTTGCACCCATTAGTTTTTCAGGATTGCCTCCATATCTTTTTACATACAGAAGCCAGAGCACTGCAAATACCTTCCAGATGGAGGCCAGTAGATATTACAGCTTCTTTAAGTTAAAAACCTCACAGCCAGGCTGCGAACAGAGCTTAGTTTCCATATCCAAACCTTAGAAGCAGATATTTGCCTTCTCTGGGTTTCTGTGCCAAGACTTCTGCACAAATGAAACGAGACTTGATTACAGAAGCTGCTTGCCAGTCAGAGATTTTTTTATGTTTAAAATACACAACTCAGTATTTTTAGTAGTGAGAAGTTTCTAGAAGTGGTCCCTGAAAGCTCTTTCTATCAATAAGAGAAACTCTCCCCTATTAAAGAGGGAAGAGTTAAAAGCAAATTCTAATTAACAAGAAAAATGTTCACACACAAAGTGCAGGAAGCACCAGCCCAATCACCTGAGAAGTAGAAAACAGTTTGTAAAATGCAGTCAATTAAAAATCCTCTTGGGTCTTAATGTGATGAATGTTTGGTCCTGCTGTTAAATGGGAAATCTGTGGTAGTTGCAGGGAAGAGTTCCTATATCCACTCAGTTTAAAACTATATGTAAGGGTATGCTGAGGATTTAAGATTTGGTTGAGACTATCATCAAATATTGGTTTTGAACTTCCATGCTTTCACTTTGTGATGCTTGAGCTGAGATCAGACCTCTTGAATATTTTTCCTGTCCTCTGTCCTCCTCTTTTCTGATGCAGCCGAAAGACGCAGGTGTGGTGTCATTCTTTCTTCCTTTGCATTTCATAAATATAGCTAGAGGTGCCCCTTTTACTCGGAGGATGCCTGTCCTATGAATTAAAATAGCAAACACGACAGGCAGATTGTCCAAAGACACATTCACCTTGGACCACTCCCATTCCACAGAGAACTAGGCATCTGCTGTGGCTGAAATTGGATGGAAGTGATCCAGAACTTCAGGTTACCCAAACCAGAGACACAGACAATTAGCAAGAGCCATTTGGCCATTTTTGTTGCGTCAATGTGTATTGAGGCAATTTCATCAGAGGAACATCATGTCAAGACCTCTCTGGCTTTGCAGTGCTCCAAAATTTGATTTGATGGTGTGGTGGCTATCCAGCTCCTCAAGATTTATCATCATTTATTCCCTATTTAACGAGGCTGCTTTGCACTCCTCCATGCCAAGGCAAGACTCCTTTTGTTTACAGAGGCAGTCAAGCTGATCTGAGTTGCTGAGATAAGAATAAATCTATCTATGCAAAACCTGCAGGGGAATGGATTTTGCTGTATTAATGCAGACATTAATTATTTGTAATACAGAACAGTAGCAGCCTCGGTGTAACCAGGGCTGAAGCCTCCTTGTAAAATGAATAACACGGGCAAGCAAGGAGGCACAGTCTGTATTCTGAGGGATATAGGATATAGAAGTCACACACATATACACATGTAGAGGAGGGTGAAAGAGCAATTGGAAAGAAGAGATGTAAAATAAGGGAAAAGCACCCTGTGAATTGATTAATACACTTGCATTTAGAGGGTGATAACTGGGGAAGGGTACACGGCTGTGAGCGGTCAACTAGGGCAGTGAAGAGGCAGTGATGATAAGATGAAATGCAGATAAAAGAGAGCATTTTGGTGATGTTATGCAAGTAAACGAGTGTTAAGACGAGGGCTCAGCACATACGTGCTTTGGAGAAGTTTGTGCAGTGAAGCTATTTGTGAAGAGACCGTAGAATCTAATTTGTTTGAACTCTGCCATCTGGGGTGTAATTGCCTTATTGCCAGTGGGATTTACACGAGTAAATGAACACTAGAAAGAGGAAGAATACTAATAGCAGGGTTTTATTTTAGATAGGACTATCTCTGTTCATCTGTGTAAACCATATCAAAAAAGTCAATTAAAACCTATTTTATATAGGATTATCTCTTTCAGATGTGAAAATTATATAAAAAAATAGGTCAATTACAACAAAACTTCTAATAAGGAGGGAAAAATACACTATCATAAAAAGAATCTGATTGCTCTCTAATTACAAAGAATAAAAAAATTGCTAACATTAATGCTAAGATGCATCTTCAAGAGAAGAACAAAAATAAATTTGGAAGCTGACATCTTACTTTTACAAATAGTTCCTCTAAAAGCTGGTCTGACAAGCTTCCAAGCTGACGTCTTCTATTTATACATAAAGCCTTTGCAATTTGTTTCCGCAGATGATATTTGGTAACTAGGCACTTAGCAGATGGTATGCCAAGTTGGATCATTTCTTTTCTGATATTAAAGTGTGTTTTTTAAACCCCTTTCCCACTATGTGGATCTTTTTCTATAACACCCACCACTGTGGTTACAGAAACATTCCTTCATCTTCACAAACCATGCCAACAAATGCATCAGGCAGACACTGATGATTGGCCAAGGGGATTTCATGTTGTGGGCAGTACTTGCCAATTTTGCATAGATTGAGACCCTTGGAATATGTGTGATTATGGTGAGTTTAGTACTGCTTTGAGGACAGACTGGTATCCTGACATGCTTCACCTACACACAATTCCAACAGCATTGTCCCAAAGCTGGCCTTCAGTAAAGCAGCAGAGTAGACAGTGCTGAAATTACAGGTCCCCTTGTTATAACGATGCTGCTGCTGTGATTAGAAATGATAAAGTTAGACCAAGGGGTTGGAATAGAAAAACTTCATCAAATCGAGCTGTGTCTTAGACAATGCCTTACTTTCTTTCTTCAGCTTCAGTCCACTCTCTGCATTTGGTCTGGTCACTAGAAGGAGGCAAGATCTGCATGCTGTCACCATGGAATACATTGAGTAACTTAGTGGTAGTTTTGGGGTTGGCTAAATCTAGATGAAATTTCTGCAGGATGTTGTGATGCAGTGGAAAATGAGGGATGGCAGGGCTTTGTGTCCTCATTCTAAGCTGATACACAGATAGTCTGAGCTTTGCCTAGCTGTGCTTCTCAGGAGACCTTATACACTGAATAATTACTAACCTGTTGTTATTACATTAAACAACTGATGATTGTCATCCAGTTGAATGATCCATTCTGATAGAGCATTTCACATATTTTGTTTTGGTTTTATATCAGACTCCTGATGGGACACAGAATGTTACATATCTGTGGATGAAACAGGCAACAAAAAGGAAAGGCGGAGACACACAAAGATGAGATACTTGTATAGACCACAGGATAACAGCTTCTCTTCAGTTTACTTTTGCTGTACAAATACTGTTTATTTCACAAGGGAATAAATGTTCCAACGTTTACCCACATGACTGTGGTAAATAAATGAGGCTTGATCCATTTGCTTTCCTGTACTTAAGTACCACCAATGGAGTCTTTAAGGGCTAGCAGAGCCCATGGGGGACAAGCACCCCTCTGGACCAGATGTGGAAGACCAGGAACACCCTAGGGCAGCTCAAATGTCTTTAAATTCTTCCTTAAATCTGTGGTGTCAGTGCAGTTTCTTACATGTAGTTTCTTAATGTACTAATATTACTGAGGTCAAATCAGACTTTTTTTTAGAGAGCTCTGTCCCTGAAATATCCAAGTACTACCATATTAGATGATGATTTTAAAACCAAATCCATTGCCATCAAGTCAAAGTGTAAACTGAGATCCTAACTGACTCAAGTCCCTCCAAGACAAGTTAATGCAAACTGACTGGCAGTCATTAACATTCAGTTCCCACTGTTGCAGGTATTATCAGGTTCCAGTAATAAATCTGTCTTAATCAAAGTCTTCCTGAAAAATGGACAATGGGCTCTGATGAGTAATATCCTGGCTGCAAACAATTTCATGGGAGATTTTGCTAAGTATTTTTTAGGAAATGAAGTTTTTTTCATAGTCCTGCACTGAATGCACATCCACACATGTTGTCATTACAAAAATAAAACCAGAAAAAAATCTTATGAAGCAATAGTTTCATTACATCATGCTTGGAACAATACACTATTTGTGAGGTTTTTTTTATGGAAGTACAACGTCTATAATGGAGGAAGGTTTGTCCAGAAGGCTGACTATGCCCTGTAAAGGATGGTAAAGGTGGGGGGAAAGCCAGTAAGTATCAGAAAACTGGTCAGTTCTCACTGATACTTGTCATATATCTTCCAGCAGATAAATACAACAGGACATACAGGACATTCTGGTATGGAAATACTCTGGTGTATTGTTCATCCTATATGTTTATGTATATAACACTAGTGTCTTAACTGAGTTTTCCCATTTTCAGGTTTCTGCTAGATCTTGTGTTTGGAGACAAAAAAAAGTTTCTCCATAGTGTCAATTCTGGTGCATAGCCCTGATGCAAATAGAAATAGAAAGCCTTTTGTTACCATGAATGTTGACTCATTAGAGTGGAAATCTCTTAACACAATTAGCCTGAATGAATTTTGAACAGACTTCAGAACCAGCTTCAGTGTGGCATGCAACTGCCTGGTTCTGTCCAGACATATCTCACATCAGGACTTCTCCCTTTTGTGTATCTTCCTACTCTATGAGGTCAATGCTTAAGAACCAGAAATAATCTTAGTCCCTATGTCCTCTCAAATTTTAAGACTGCTCATTACAGCACTGTTATTTGCTTTTTTTTTTTTTTTTTTCCCTTCTTCCATTTGGGGAAAGGAAATATTCTCTTGGTTCAGGTTCACTGTACTTATCCTAATGAATGACCCGGCATCCTGGTCAAGTCCTCTGTTATCACCATTCCTATTTCCCCTCCAGTTCCACTGCCTGCTTAGCTTTGTGTGTTATCCCTACACCCCAGCCACATGTGGCAGTGTCAACAGTGGCTTCACATTCATTAGCAGATGAAGATTAGGTGAAGATAAAGTCCTGCAGTTAACTAAGGTTCAGCACAATTCGGATTAAAAGTATAAAAGCAAATTCAGCTGCTATGTACACTAGAGATTAATTTATCTTTAATTTCCACACTTAAAAATAATAGGAGGGACTGAATATTAACTCTAAATTTTATAAGAAACTTTCCATCGTATGAGGAGTTGCTAACTTAGCTTTAAGTCTAGAAAGAAATAAATCAAAAATTTAAAATGTAGATGTCTACCTTTTTACACAGTCTTAGCAATTTTGGTGAACATGGTTTTTGGACTGACAAACTGGTACAAAATCTATTTGAAGTCCTGAAGACAGGACTTGCTGTATAATTATCACCATTTTTTCCACTGAAACCCTTAGACTGTGAATCTGCTTGCAGTTGTTCAACTGAAAGGTTCTCCTGTTGAGAATTGTGAAGCTTCATTTCCTTTAAAATTTTCCAGGGACAGGATGTCAGTCTAGGCAGAATGCCCTTAGGATCCAGGGGAACTCCAAACAACCCATTTAAAAAGGCTTGTCATTATAACTGCATTTTTACAGTTCTCACAGAAAAAAATATTCCTTGGGAACCTTTCTTTTTGCAATCATGATTGATGCTTTGAATATTTTTTTTTCTGTTTCAGGATGAGAAAAAGCACTCAAAAAGTTACAGTCAAAGCATATAATTTTTTTCTCATGTAGTGCCTCACTATCAGTACAATATGGAGGTCCAGTTCTTGATTATATGCTATAGAATGGATTTCAGGAGAAAAATATTTTTGATAACAGTGGATGCCTATGTCTTAGTGCTAAAGACTACTGTTGCATTCTTGCGCTACAAATTTGAGGGGAAAATGGTGACTATGCCATCTGAGATGACCGACAGGCATGAGAAGTGATGCCTTTTATTTGTTATGGAGAAGTCTCTTATTTATTGTAAGGTCAGAAAGCCTTTTTTATGGCTGACACGTTAACCATGATTTTGGAAAACCTGGTTTAATTACTCAGCTACCCCAAGCTGTGGCAGCTGGAGTGAATTATTTAGGTTGGGATTCATCCTCACCTTACTTTAACATCTAATTGAGGTGCCTGTTCTGGCAGAACAGCTATTTTGTGTCACCCCCGCAGTCAACAGTGGGAGACAGAGAGGGCTGAACCCAACTAAGGTCTGATTTTGGGATATACCTACCACCCCTATAAAGGGACCTCCTCTGCTCTCTGGTTAAGCAGAGCAAATCTAGCCCTTCATATCTTGATTTCCCACTTGCAGAAGGAAACCGCTTCCATTATTTCATGGGTTCTGTAAGTATAGGCTCTTTCCCCAGGTTTTTGTAAGTCAACACTTCTGTCTCTGAACTTAGGCAGAAAATGGCATTATGAAAATACCTGAAAACAAGAAAAAGGCATGTGGATGTGTGTAACATTAATCTTGATGTCGTTAAAATTAAGAGAACTCTCAAAAATATTCAATTGGTACAATTTTTTTTCTGTCCTCACTTGCTGCCTAAGGCAAAGCTAACATTCTCCATTATAAAAACCTCTGAAAAGCTAACCCGTGGCATTTATTTACAAGTCCATGTTAAATTGATTGCCTTTCCCCTGTGCAGCTCGAGAATTATACACATCATCTGATCCTGATCGTAGATCTGTACCCTGCCAGCAATGACATCGTTTACTTCAATGTTTCCATTAATGATAAATTTAGCCAGCTAAAAGGATGAGGCATGTGCCCTCAGGTTGATGCTAAATTGAAATTACCACTTAGCCTGCAATGAATTGCCTACATTTTGATTAATAGGCTAAATTCCAGATCTGACCTTTCCAAAATTACTGAATAACTAAATCCTGAGACAGGCAACAGAGTTCCTCTTACAAGGAGAAGTGTATTATGCAAACACATAGGGTCACCTAGAGAAGAATCCAGCTTTGGGTACCTTGTAATCCCTACAGACAGGTGTTAGCCAAGGTGCCATCTCAATCCATGACTGTGGTTTACAGCTGCAGGATAATATTTCTCCACTGCCCCAGCACTTCCCATACTGCAGTCACACAGAAGATGGTCTGGATGTGTAACAAGTAGATTCTGCATTGTCTTTCCTAGTTTCAGCACCTAAATAAGAATTATTTTCCTTTTGTAGAAAACCCCACCGTGAGCTCTGCACTCCTACACTTGCAATGCAATAATACCCATGCTGGCCGAAGCATCTTTAGATAACGCTGTGCTGTAGATATATCCTCAGGCAGATTAGAGATCTCTGCCTGTCGCTGTTGAAGATTCAATTCAGAGGGGAAGATTCCAGCCCCCAGAAAACAAATTAAAGCACTTTTTTGTGCAGTGTACCTATCATGTAGAATTCGCAGAATCACAGTATGGTTGAAGCTGGAAGATATCTCCAGAGGTCATCTGGTCCAGGCTCCTGCCCAGAGCATGGCCAGCTTGAAACATTGCTTAGGGCTGTGTGCAGTGAGTTTTTTATTACCTCCAAGGAGGGAGACTCCACAGGCTCTCTGGGTAACTCCTCCCAATGCTTGATCACCCTCATGGTAAGTTTTTTCTTACATTTCAGTGGAAAATGGGGAAATTTTTTAACATTTCTACATAAGATAAGAGTTTCCAAACACAGCTTCCCATGTCAGTGTGTTCCTGCAGAGATGCTGCTTTCAAGAACTGAATATTTACTTATACAATAAATGAATGAGAGAGACAGGAGAAGAAATGGTCAATGAGTTAATAGATCATTAACCAGTGAGGCCAATAGATGCTGTAGAACTGGCGTACTCCCCTAAAAAGAGTTAGATTCTGCCCTGCCACTGGTGTGCTCTGGAATTAGGGTGGTGTAAAAGACAAAACAACATGGTATAATGGTTTCTCTGGTAAAACTAAATACTCATCTCTTGCACTCATCCAGTTTTGGCCACAAGTGAACAAGTCTGGAGATAAACCAATATTGGAGAACTACTTGCAATACAGGCTAAGTCTTAGGGAAGCTGCAACGTGTTCGTGATGAAACTGAAAATGTGGGTGAAAGTAAATGCTTGTAATCCTGCTGGTGTGGACTGGAAAAGGGAACTGTTTCCTAAAGAGCAGTGAAAGACCCTGCAAAAGGAAAACTGGTATAGAGGAGATTGCACGGAAGGAACCAATGGACAGGGCTCAGTTTTAAGTTTTCACTTTATCAAAAATGGAGGCATTTTTGTTAAAGAAATTTATAATTCATGCCATAAAGCAGAGTAAAAAATATGGCTGTAGTAAAGTGTGAAAGTTGGGGTCCCCAGCTACAGTTAAACACACTGGAGTGAATTGTCTGCATTAAGTAACGCGATCACTCAAGGCCTTGTAATGTGAAAGTTTTAGATAAAATACATTAAAATTATCGGAGAAGTTTCTTGTGGTTAACAAAGTCAAGTTGCATTTCAGTGTGGTGCGATGTTTGGTTGCAGAATAGAAGCTACCAAGGAAAAATGGAAAAAAAGACGAGCTAGAAAAAGTAGTGGGTGAAGGAGGGAAGCTATGAAGGAGGAATGAAGAGCTGCAGCATCATGCAACGCAGTCAGGCGTAGTACCAAGGATGCTGTGTATCCCAGCATATGAGAGGGACCAGGAACCTGAGAGCATTTCGGTGTCAGCAGGGTCTGGGGGGTATCTGGGATGGGAAACCTCCAGCTGCATTTGCAGTTTCTCCATCAAGAAAGAAGATGGGAGGAATGTGTTATGATATTGTTGCATGGAAAGAAAAAGGTAGCTGGTTATTTTATGTTGTAATTTTTATATCTTTGTCTTCATTTTCTCTCTTCCCTCAGGATGATACTGTTAAGTAATTTAAGAGTTGGAAGGAAGGAAATATTGCTCACTGACTGTGCACAGACTTCAATTTTTTCCATGTTTCTAGGTGCAGGCTCAGGCTGGTGTTTATTTTCAGCCCTTGGAAACTGAACCCAGCTCTTGCTGCTGCCCTCAGTGCCTAGCAGAGTGGCTGCACTCCACCAGACAGATTATTTCTCACAAATATTTCTTCCAAATTTACATGTCAACCAGGAATAGACCTGGAGGACACAGTTTCTCACTGAATTTTTTTTTTTTTCTCATTGCCAAAACACATGAAGTGAGACTGACCAAAATAGTTCATAAACATAAAATCTAACATAAAATTGTCCTAAAAATAAAGCTTTTCAAAAAGTCATGTTTCATTTCAATGTTTTCCTAATTAAGTCCTTAGAAAAGTGCCCTAAAGCTGCTACTCCATGCATTAAAACAAGCAACAAAAAGCAGAAGTTTTGTTTTGCACAACTTGATTCCAAGCCTCCGCTTCAGCAAGTGAAGCAGGATAAAATAAATCATTTCCATTTTACTGCACTCGGCTGACATCACTGCATGTGCCATGCCAAAAAATACCCAGTCACATTTCCATCAGCAATTCACTATGATTCACTGGTCGCTACATTTAGACACTGTCTATTGTTCCTCAGATTTATTTTAGAAAATAGATATCCATTTTAGAAAAGATTATTCTAATTTTGGCTGGATAATGACTCACCAGAAAGAGTTAAGTTTTGTCATAGCCATGACTCTGGCTGTGCTTTCCGTATGTGAAACTAACTCACGGTCAGCCTCCGAGTTTAGTCTGCGATCAGGATGGAAATAGTCTGGGGGAAACTGGGACCATCCTGGGGTTTTTTGGTTTTTTTTGCAGCCTCATCTGTCCAAGTCTGGATTTGTAAAAACTACAACCAGTTGAGAATTCACATGATTTCTGTGAATTCTATAATTTCTGTCCAGTGCCCAACACGCCTCAGCCCCATAACTGTAGGCAGCCGATTCCCCTGCTCTGCACAACCCACTGCAACCTTTCCTCTCCTCCCAGACCTCCTGGGCTCGTTTCAGTATCTGGCACGGCTGCAGCTCTAGATGCAGTGTGTTGACTTGCTCAGATATCTCCAACCCTGTGGCCTTTTCCTGTTCTATCCTATATCATAAAATCTCCCCCTTTGGCATTGCCCGAGACCCCCCACCTCCACCTGTCACACCCCTGCCCTTACGCATGACCGGGTTATGTCTGCATTAATGGGCAGCGCCAACCAGCAGAAGCAGATTTACAGAGTGAAATAGTTGGTGCTGAGGATCCAACAACCTCCGCTTTTACATTTCAGAGTGTTTTGCTTTGATCTAAGTCCAGCCTGGTCCAAGGGACTGCACGTGGTTGGAGCATGTTAGCAGTATCTTGGAATTGCATTTTCTTGTTCAGTTTCAGACAGAAAAACTGTTATTTGGGTGCTCTCATACAGCTTTGCAGTGCAGGGTAACCGAAATGCTAGCGTAGGTGCCTGCCCTGAAGCCTTCCCAGTGTTCCTTCTTCCTGAGAGGAGTCAAGACTAAAACCAAGCCTTGTTCCTCTGTGCCAACACTGTGGTATTTGGGCTATTTTTTAACTAGAGAGAAGCAAAATTTGACAGTTTACGCCTCAGTAAGGAGAGAGCTGAGTATGCTGCACTGAAGTTGTAATTGCTATTGAAAGACCTGGACTTGTCACAGGGCTCTTCTTCTCACTAAGACAGGAGCTGCAGTTTATTGGAAAAGGTTCTTGATGCGTGCGCTCCAGGCAGGGCTGTCCCCAGATCAAATGATATTTGTCATGAGGACAGTTGTGCAAAGAATCACAGTGAGGAAAAAAAAGCACATCAGGAGCTAGAATAGAAAGTCGTCTTTAAAGAGCAAATGATTAGGTGGAATAGTGCAGTTTGGTTTTATGTAAAAGTCATTCTCTAGTCTCTGTTCTTATTCCAAATCAGAGCTCTTTGAAGAAAAAAAGAGAATTTAGTAAGCAGCTTGTGCTGTTCCTGTCACATTTGCAGAAACTTTGACACAGTAAAGAATATACTGTTCCTCTATATTTTCAGATCACATGTAAATCTTACTGAGGAATGTGGTTCTGTGCTGAGAAATAGATACCTCTATTTGTTTTTCAAGCTGGTGAGATAACATTTTTTTTGACATGAGATGCTGTACTGGGAGAAAGAGGCACACCTTACGCAGATATGCAGAACAATGCTGCTCATAAGTGAAGTCAATGAAACGCAAGGTACGTGGATAGTGGCCATGAAGCCTAACTTGGTGAGCTGCGCTCCTCATTCTTGCAACGACCTCGTGAACTGGTGACATCCTCAGAGCCATCTGCAGAAGACAATAACAGTACTAAGAATTTGGACAGGTCTTTATCATCAGTGGTGGGGGGCACTTCAATGTGTGTTTTATATTATCCAAAGAGCCAAGGGGCTCATTCCCCAGAAGCATCTGTTTTGGACTACTGGCTCTAGAAAAAGGATGAATGTCCTTTTCGAAACAGACATCCTGCATTTTAAAAGGGTGATGTTAGGACAGGTCCCCCCCACCTCCAGAGGACATAGCAATGTGTGCACTGTACAAAACCAGAAGAATCATCTAACACTTGTCTTTGGCACTAATTTGTGAAGCCTGTTTCTCTTGTTTGTTTGATGAGGCTCATTAGAGGCTGGTTGAAGGCTGCCAGCTCCTTCCGCACAGACTGCTGAGCTGGCTTTCAGCTGCGCTGGAGAGGAGAGATCGCAGCCAGCACCCCACACACAAACCCAGGCCGGATGTTTACTTCCTCTCCTGATGGCTTTGCTTTGTCTAGTTGATTGTGGACTTGATTTTTACAAGTGCTATTAAAAAAAATAAAAAGTTCTTAATCTCAGCTGGATTCTTGCAGCTGTGGGGAGGGGAGGAGGCAGGGAAGCAAAGACTCCATGTTTTCAAGAGCAAAAAGCTCCTACTCCATAATTTGTGCTGATTGCTGTCTGATACTTAAAGAATGAGTTAATTAAGGTTCAAACTCCATTTGTTTCATTTCACAGCGCAGCACAGCTATTTTTATTTCGTTGTCTACCTGTTTAGTGGCCCATTTGTGCTTGCATTAAAGGCACACCTCATTACGTTTCCCCGCAGGAAGCCAAGGTTTCTCTATTTTATACTGAAAAAAATATGTTTATCTTTAAGGTTAAAATGTCAAGTGCTCACAGGGTAGGGAACATGTGGATCCCAGTTACCCAGTCTCATTTTAGGGGCAATAGGTACATCCACATATGCACAGTGCACAACTGTTCCACTTCAGAGGAAAAACTTACACACACGTGTCTATACAGATGTCCTCACTGAACTTCTCACAGTGGCTTCCTGGAAAGAGAAAGGATGCCAACATTTGGCACCAGTTTTGAATTGTGGAGGATGGGTTGTTTCCCTGGTAAGAAACCTTTTCTCTTCATTGTCCTCCTACTCCTCTTTTTTTTCCTGTACTCTCCCCACCACATTCTGTACCAGCTTCTAATGTCTGGCTTAGTCCCCAGCCCTTTTCCTGTTTCTGTCCATCCTCCCTTCTTCCAGGCCTTCACCTGCCATCCTGTCCCACCCCTTACTTTCCATTTATTTTGTGTCTCCCTCCCAGTTGCCATTCCCCCTATTCTGTGTTGGAGCTAGGCTGTCTTAGAATCATAAAATCATAGAATGTTTTGGGTCGGAAGGGACTTAAATCCTCTAGTTCCAACCCCCCTGCCATGGGCAGGGACACCTTCCCTCCCTGCCTGGTTGCCAGCTGCAGGAAGCACTAAAAGCACAGGAGAGGCAGTTTCATCTTCTCACTCCTGGTGCTTGTCACGTGAAAAGTCCCTGGAGGAGAAATAACCGCTGGTGAAAGTCGCGCTTTGCTGTAAGATACTCTGTACAGCATAGGTTCAGTCAGCAGACAGGGGCAAACCCTACAGCAGGTTCAACCACCCTTTGCAACAAACAAATGCAGCGTTAAACTCAACCCTGATAAAGAAGATCATTCAAATGAGAACTCTGGAATATTAAACTGTGGTTAATTCTCTTTGGTTTGTCATGGGAAGGGTAAAAAGTCTGTTAATAGTATTGCATAGGATCCCCCTAAGATTCACACACGGCCCAGATTTTGAATCCTGAAAGAATTCCTGGTAGAACTTTTGTACCATTTGGTGTGGTTTCATTTTTGGATAGGGAAAATCCTGTATTGTTCTCTCGTTCCTTTGGAAACACTTGAATTATTTTTTCCTGAATCTTCTTTAGAAAAATCAGCTTGAGGGGTAGTCTTGTGCAGATATGGGGAAATATCAACAGAAACCAGCAATTCTGGCAATTATTTTAAGCACTGGAAAAATGAGTCCTTTGTTTAGCAGCCTTAATGGTGGCTGCGGCTGCTTGCATGCCTTGCCACAAGGCACAATGAAACCCTGATTTCCCTGAAAGCAAACGACTTTTTCTACAAATTAAGTTGATATCTCTCTCTTGCTCATAAATAGAAAGAGAAAAAACCTAGATCAAAGAAGAAGATGGGCCAAAACCTTCTGGACCCCTTTGGAGTACATAGGGTATATATATATATATATATAGCACATAACTGGTCTCCTTGGCTTGAGGGAGCCAACTCTGTCTTCTTTGATATCTGGATTTCATTGTATGGCAGCCGGTAGAGTCCTCTGAAACTAGTTTTTCCAAGAAATGTAACAAAGTGAAACTGGAACAGAAATAGAAACCATGAAAAATATAAATCTTAAGGCATTGAAAATGCCAATACATTAAATTTTCAATTTAATCAAAGTCATGGGTCATTTAATATGATATGAAGAAAAAAGATTGGGAAATGAAATCGCAGCAGTTTCTTCTGTTGCAGTTTGTCTAAAAGACTCAGATTATATTGACTCTCTGTAGATCTCAACTTGTTTTAAACAAGGAGACCCGGTCAATCTAAGCCACGTGGGATTGTTTGGCTGCTGTTAAAAAAAAATACAGTTAATGAAGATGTATGCATGTGCTTGCAGCAGTGTGTGGAGTCCAAAGAAGTGCTTGGCTCTCAGAAAAAATACTTCCTTTGGCATGGCCTGAATCTAAATCCCATTAAACTCAATATATTTCTGCTGATTTTCGTACCTGTAGTATTGGTTATAAATAAATTAAGTTCAGAGCATGATAATGGCAAATGTTTGACCCAGAAGTTAAGGCATGGGATTCTTGCGTGCACTCATGAAACAAGTGGGATGAGAAATGTGCTTCACTCTTCTGATTCCACTTTCTTTACACCTTGTTACCAGGTGTTCTGTGCAAAGCTGTTCAGAAATTTGAAATTACATTTTGATGTTAGGTAGGAAATAAGGAAAAATGAAAACTTTCTGTAACAGCTAGCTACAAGTCATGAAAAAAGGGAGAATAAAGTTGGTGGTTCATATGAGTTCAGACTTTGCTGAACTGGAACACAAACACATTTGTATTTTAAGTGGAAAAGATGTACGAAGGACTCCGCCTGCCCCGTGTGAAGTTTTTTATATTCTTAGTCAGAAAATAAAACAGATTATGCCTTTTGCCTGTTTGTTTCCCCCAACAATAGTGTTCCAACATCTTCCCTACGTGCCTCCCTAAGTTATCTGTTTCATGTCTGACTGGGGCAAGCCATACACACCGCACAGAAGCTCCATGTACCACTGACTGCCTCCAGAAACCTCCACTCCAGGTGCCATAAAACTTACTGTGGGCTTTGTTTGTTTACCACTTAAGTGGAAAAGTCTCATCTCTGTTTACTGCACCTAAAGGCAAAACCAAAATGTGTTTCTGCTGTCAGGGTAACTATTACAGCTTTGAAACTGTCACATCAGAAATCACCTGTCCACGCTGCTGATCCTTGGCACTGATGGGGAGAAAAATATACTTGGAAAAGTTTTATTTCTCACGTGTTCCGTTTAACCACAGTCTTGCTATTTCTGAGCAATCAATGGAACACAGATGATAGATAACTCTTTTTTTGTTTTATTATTTTCCAGGTTTTCTCTCCAAGTCTGGCTGCACACTGTAAAAGGCAAGCACAGCTATAGTACTAGTCTAAACTTGGACTTTGATGGTTCTGTCCTCCAGCATATAATCTAAAACCTGCTTTTGTCCTTGGCAAATTTCTCAATTAAAATCCCAAACACACTTTTTCTTAGGTCTCTGCATATCATTAGCTAGACAGGCACAATGGGAGAAACATACCTTTCTACTAAAACACAGGTGATGGTTCATCTCTACCCAATATAGTAGTCACACAGCAAAAAATCCATTTAAAGAAACTGCTCCTCCTTAGAATGAGGTAATTCAGATCTTGTAAAGATGCCAATCTGTATTTTGTATGCAACAGGATGAAGTAACTGGGCATGTAATAATCTTTTTCTTGCCGATTGTGCCAAGATCACTTTATGCAGTTAAATAATTACAATTACAGTGTGTTTATTTTCAAGCCTTTAAGGAAAATATGAGGTCACGTGAGAATGTCATGCAACAGAAGCGTTCATTGTTCTTTAATATTTTTGTGTATTTGGGTCTGATTTATTGCTGTGTTTACGTTTAGATGCTTTGTGGATCATGACACGGTGAAGAAGTTAGGATTCACTTATAAGAAAATTCGGGCAAGATGTTAATTTTATTCTATAGCCTCTTTCAAGCTGGGGCTCTGACACTGATACATTATCTGCCACTCTGAGACATAGGTTATGGTCAAGATCTTCCAGTACCACCCTAAGCAATGTTGTTGATTTTGACTTGTGACTGGAATTGGAAGATTAGCTAAAAATTATGAGGTTAAAAAAAAAAAAAAAAAGAGTGGTTTTCATCTGTCCTATTTTCTCAGGTGTTCACATTTCCAAACTTTTCCATGCATCAGTAAGAGCTAGAAACAGACTTTCTCATGCATTAAAAAAGAGAAGCTGAGTTCCCTGTGTTCTAGGAGCCTAGACTATAAGAAAGACTGGGAATGGGCAGTGTTCTGTAACAGAAATAATTGGTGACAGTTGGAATAGCATCACATTCCTTTGACTGCATAACTTCGATACTGAAATTATCTCGCTATATTAATTTCCTCTGAAAACTAAACCTTATGTAATTGGAAAACAATAATCTAATATAATAATACATGGTCATTAGCCTGCACCTCCAGTGGAGATAAATTTCTTTTATTAGTTGAATCTATCACAAGATCTTGCAGTATTTAAGAAATTATCTTGGGTCATCGTTGCACACACCTCCTATAGTAAATCTTAAATTGTGACAAATAATGGCTTTTTTTTCTGTGGATGCCCACTGTCTTTCCATAGCTGTTTGTCTTCCAAAACAACACAACAGATTTTCTTTATGCAGCAGAGAAAATGGTGGTTAATGAATGGTAGGAAAGAATCATTTATCCTATTAAAAAGAAGTCGTTGTTTCTCATTTCAGTGTGGTTTAAACCTCGTTGATGCAGAAACAACATGATAAATATTTTATGAACAGGATCCAGCTAACACACAGCAGTAGGATGCTGCAGTGATTAAAGGAAGTGTTTAAACTTAGAGATAGATCCTGAGTCCAGATCAGAGAGATGCTTATTCTTGCTGGAACAGGATGTCCAGAAGCCCTGGATAGTCCTGGCATGTACACCCTTACCCTTTCCTCCACTTCGCCCCCCTGACAAGATCTTTCAGATGTTTTTTTTTCTCCTTGCAAGCTCCACCAGCAGCAGCAGAAACACCCTGACACTCCCCACCCCATCTGCAGACCCCTGACCTGCCACCAGCCACGGACAGCAGTAGATTGGCCAAAGAGCACTGCTCAAATCATTCCTGCCAGGAAAATCCCCTACAGTTCCAGCTGCTTACAAATCCTCCCAGTTAGAGCAGAAATTTAACATCCCCTCATCCCGTTTCCTTCAAGGTCTTCCCACCAGGTCCCATAAAGACTTTAGGACACCTGGCACAGGGAAAGGCTGGCTGCCTCCTCCTGGCCCGGAGGGACCTTCCTGCCAGTCACCCTTCAGAGAATTGCTGCGCATTGCATCCCATCCCAGACTCTGACCTCCCTGAGCACCACAGTCCCATCACCTGGCAGCAAAACCACCTCTCCATCCTGGCATCATGGGCTGACCAAATGGAACAGGGATCAGTAAGCCAAGCTGTATGTTTAGTGTAATTTTGCAAAAGCAAATCCCTTCCCTAACAAAGAGGTGGTGGGAACAGAATTGTGGTATTGGTGAGCAGGAGGATATTTACTTTGAAAGACTTGGTGGCCACTCCAATATCAGGGTGTATTAGTATCCTGAAAATTCAAAGAAGCCTAAATGATAGAATCATGGAATCACAGAATGGTTTGGGTTGGAAAGGACCTTAAAGATCATCGAGTTCCACCCCCCTGCCATGGGCAGGGACACCTCTAGCTACATGCCAAGACAAACAACAGGATAACTCTTAGCTACTGAAAAATGTGGGGTGAAAGGAGCTGGTCCAGTGGGTGAAGACTTTCATTTACCCCGAGTATGTTCCCATCTGAGCGCATGCTCTGTGGACCGAGCTTATGGGGTTAAATAGAAACTCCCATGTTTCTTTGCAGAATGAGAACTATTCTTAATGCACTTGCACTGTATGCAAGAGTGAAGGCAAGCTGCAAACTAGCGGAAGTAAAATCCATTTTGTTCTGACTCAGTCACCGGGAGAAGGCCTGGAGTCACCAAGAGGTTAGAGATGCATTTACCTCTTTAAACTGCTCCCCCACAGCCCTGGGGCTGGAGCAGCAGCAGGTAACCCCATGCCCTGCAGTGCCCACGCTGTGCAGTCCCTCTCCCCCTCCTCACGCTCTCCTGACCCGCTCAGCACTTCCCCCTGAGCATGTTCAGCATCTCCTAAGGAAAAGTGCAACCTCGTTTTCCTTTTCCCTCTGGTTTTACAGTTTGTTCAATGTCCAGGAGCCAGGAAAAGGCCAAGAGACATCCTTCTGCCTTGCTGCTCATTCACAGCCGTTTAGAGGAGCGCAGCGCAACAGTACATATCAAACACCACCGGCACGACAGCCGGGCTCTGAAACACAACCTGGGTACTGTCATTCCACTCCTCTGTGTGCATAGCAGCATATATATGTAGCCCACAAACGTTCCCAGAGAAACCTCCATGACTGCAACTGAACATGATGCTAAAATACTAATAAAGCCATTTCTGCTGAACAGCCTTTCTGCTCTCTCCCTTTCCCATGCCAGCTCTAAAGCCCTGATTGCAGAGGGAATTACTGACTGGCAAGGACAGAAAAATGTAAACAATTCTGTGAGCAGGGTTTTGCTGTGGCTGCTGAGCATTGAAATTATCATTCACCAGTCTGATGCTCTCGAATGGTATTTTTTTGTCTCGCAGAAAGGCCATCCTTACATTTGTCCAGTTTCTTCAGTGATCATACAACATTTATATGGCTCAATTTTCTGCAACAGCATCTTAATTTGTTCAATTTAAACATTAACTTCTAGAGAGGGTCGAATTATTCGCAGATGAAATAACACATAAATTGCATTACTTCTTTAGAAGAGCGTGTGGATCCCAAATGGTCCTTTTGTTCTAACAGGAAAGTCAAGTGCTCACTAAAAAGATGTGTAGCCAGTGATAAAACTTAGCATAGTCTTAGGAAAACACTGCTACTGGTTTATTAATTGTTTTCTCTAGCACAGAGTATGAACTACACCCCTATCCTCATGTCAGATCCCTGATATGGGTATCTTTAGGAAGGAGCCTAAGTGGGCACAAGGACAATTAGTGGTACAGTCTGTGGTTCATTATCATGTGTCAAAGCAAGAAATTATGGTTTAAAGTGGTTCTTTAATGAAGTATCAGATATCAAGATACTCTTCTACCAGAAAAGACAGAAAGTGTGGAAAGAGAAGCAAAATTTAAAAAAAAAAAAATGTTGGAAAGGGATTTTGATATACTTTGAGAGGAAAGAAAAGACCAGAAAAATGCAAATGCAAATGGAGGATTTTGTGTCAGGGCTACATTGCTCATATTGGTAACAGAGAGCTTATTCTTTGTTATCCCCCTGTAGTCTGGGACAAGGCTAGATTCCCACTTCAAATAATTAAATTAATCCTTTTTTTGCACTTGGTCTTTGTTTCCCTAACTGCACAATGCCATGAATTGGTATCAACCCAAATTGCTTCTATCAGCTCGTTCATCTGTAAGAGACACCAGCTTCCAATTGAATTCCTCTTCATTAATTGTCCTGGTGCAGTTATCTTACAAGAGTAGCACAAATGTCTGCTCAGCTAATGTTTGGTTTTTGAAATATGTCTGGATGTGTGTGCAGTGTCAATGTTTGCTGAATTTCATCAAGAAATGCAAAGATGGATTTATTACCTGAATCATTAGGCTTATATTCTTTTAATCATTATCTGTTTGTATCTACAATACCTTTTAAAAAATACTTGGTCACCCCACAGAGGTGATCTAACACGGTTGGCAGGACCGTGGAGAACAAGCTGGATCTATCCGTGGGTCCCAATCCAACATCTATGTGGGGTGAAATGAGCCAGCCTCTCCCTTCTCCCCATGTGCCTGCGACTTGCTGTATCTGAACAGAGATTTTGGTGTATATGACTTGGATCTTTGGCAGGTTTCTCTGTCTCGGTGGTTCCTCTTCTCCTTCTGGTGTGATTCAGCAATTTTATACAGGTTGAGAGGTTGGCTGGTTTCAGTGGTCACTAAATAACAATGCTGGCAAAACTATGACTTAGCCTAGTTCAAGATGTAAATATAAACACATCATTCGTCCATGTAGGTTGAGAGCCAGAAAAATACTGTGAGTTTTTTCAGGACTTGTCTCTCAGGAGGGGCTGGACCTTGTGATTACTTTAGGACCATCTCCAGACCCTTTGCCATCCACAGAGGTAAAAAAAGTCGTAGAGGTGGGGTGGAAAGAAAATGACTTGGAGCTGCTAACACTGAAAGCAATATGGGCAGGAGACTTTGTAACTCCCAAGTTGGAGCAGGATTTGGCTCCTGAATTTGAAAATTTTACTTGCTTCACCAGTACAGTTAAATCTGGTGCTTCAGCATCAGTTGAATTAACCAATCCAAAGCCATCAGGCCTGTGACAAGTATAAACAGCTATCTCTGCATGAAAAGAGCTGTGCCACCTAAGTCTCTGCATCTGATAATCCTTAATGTGTACCAAAAAAAAAAAAATATAAAAATATCATAACTTCTAATGTCCGGACAGCATTATTCAACATGCAGCTGAATAAAATATATAAAACCAGTCAAATTTGGAACTTCTGTTTTCAACAAATACAGTTCAGAGCTCAAAATTTCTTGACAGAACTTGCAGGGAAATTGTAGTCAGAGTCTTTATTCTCTGGATTTCTTTCAAACTGTTTTGCTCCTTTAAGAAAGCCTTGGCCTTCAAGGAAAAATCCAGTTCAGGGAATTTGAATCTGAATTAAATTTGATGAAAGATGACAGAAACTAACAGGAATTCTTAAACAGACATGTAGGATGAGAGGGTTTGCTACAAGACTCCAAATGCTGTAAATGAGTTGCATGTAGCAGAGGGTGTGTTCATAAAATGTTTTGTGTTTTATGCCATTTTTTATCTGATCTATTTATCTAAATAGTGTAGCTAATCTTAGCAGCTTGCATAAGTTTATTAATTTTTATCTTGCACCTTCAAAATAACAAAAATCCATCATCTATGAAACCAAAAAGCAAATGTAAATACTCCAGCCCATAATTATTTCAGGGCATCCCATGCCATGGGCTAAGTGACTTTACGAGTTGAGATCAAATCCAGGGGCAGCTGCAGTTTTCCTTGTAAGACCTCTCCCTGCTTGCAGCTTTCAGTCTGGGATGGGACTGACCTTGTTCCTGCTTTTAAGAACATATATACTAGTTGATTGCTGCTGTGCAGATGATGGCTAGAGGAAGGAGAAGGAATGAGTAGGAAAAAGAACAGAGGACAGGAAAATAGAAATGTAAAATTATTCTGCTCCTTGCTTTCCTACTGCATGCAAAGAGCAGCAGGAGAACAGTAACAGAACACCTTTGTCTTCTTGAAGAAATAATGCCAAAACCTGTGCAGCTGTTCCCTAGCCAGGGAATGATTCAGCCTCCGAGTAAATCTGAATAAATCAAGGAATTCCCTCTTCCAGGAAACACACACTATCCTTTTTTATTTCAGTTTGAATTTCTTCTCTGAAACCCTGGGATCCTGACTTCTGGAGATGCTTTACTGGGAGATCCTTTACATTCCTTCTGCCTATAGAGTGTTTTCCACCATGGGGGATTTGTGTGTGTCTGTCCAGCCTAGCAGAACTCTCCTCCAAGACCCCTGAGGCTGGGGAGGATCCTGGGGCGTGTGACAGCATCGAAGACTGAGGTGGTGCTTTGGCCTTGGCACTATTGCATTTATTAATGCAGATATGGCTAAAATGTCCAACAATTTCAATAAGCAGCTCACTATGGCTAATAGATGCCCATGACCTGTATGCACAGCGTGATGCTTCCACATTTAACGACATTGTTATCAGTGATCCCTGATGGCCCTCTGTGTACTCAGCCATTGAAACGTATCTGCCAGCAGCGAGGGTTCTCCCTGACTCCTGTGAGTTCACCATTCCCCATCTCCAACTACCACAAGCAGAAAAATACCTCATAAACTGTGAAACAGCAGTGGAGATCGCAGTTGCACTTTATCTGCATGGCCTCAAATGTGTCACTTGCTTGGCTTACCAAGTGAGCACCTCACGTGGCTTGATGGAAGTCAGCCAAACCTGCCTGCTTCGTATCGATAAACAGAGCAAAGCCAGGACAAGGTCTTCTTTTTCGCTCTCCTTCCCTCTGCTGGGAACTCCTGAAGAATATTTTAGGAGACACTTAACTGTAAAATAACTCAAGTCCCACAGAGCAGCAACTTTTAACCTCGTGTGATATCTCAGTGCCAAACTGCGGCACCTTCTTCCCAGGTGATGCTTCCACCGTGGGCAGATGGTGGAAAGGTCTCACCATGTGATGGGACATCTCTGTAGGGCAATGGGCCAGGGCTCTTCTCTGCCCCTACAGAGCCCTCAGAAGAGAAACTCAAACAAGCCAGAGACCTGGCTAGGCTTTGTAGAGTTTGCTTTTCATTTTTCTTCTGTCAGCGTGACAGGTACAAATGAACAATTACAGTATTTTCTGTCCAGCTGACAACTGATATGTCAGCTCAATTTCGTCCAAGCGCAATTTCACAAAGCCAAACCAAGCAACCAAACAGGCTTACATTTTCTAAACTTTATTAAGCCTGTTTGTCTTTTTACATCCACCAAGCAACCAAACAGGCTTACATTTTCTGAACTTCATTAACCCTGTTTGTCTTTTTACATCTCTCTAGGTTATTATTATTCCATGTCCTCAACCGAAGAAGAGAGCATGAGAGTTTTGGTTTGGGTTTTGGGGTTTTTTTTTGCTTCAAAGGACTCTATGTTATATCAGTTATAAATACTTAATTAGAGAATGAACATTCCACTGACTGACCAAATGCAATTAAGCTATCCAGCTAATTTCAAAATAGGATGTGAATTTAAAGAAGGCTCAGCTTTGTGGCAGCTGCCTCCCTCTGATGGACATTCCAGTTTCGTATAAAAAGAAAAAGAGGCTAATTTCTTACTATTCACTCATCTCTGCTACTAATATAGATATCCAGTTAGAGTCGTTACCAAACTGCAAGGAAGTAGGGGTGTTTTTCCGAAGCTCAAGAATATGAAAAAATGTCAGAAAATAAAGGAAGAAGAGACATGTTTAGTTCAAAGTCTTATATTGGTTCCCCAGGGAACAAGAGCCCGAATAACAATCTGTATGGATGGGGAGGTGCCTAGGGTGAATCATCACACAATACCATGCAGAGAAGTGTGTTTGAACTCCCAGATTGTTCCAGTTTTGAGAAGCTTGAGGCAGGACAACAGGTCCATAGAGTCCCACACCTGGAGTTGTCTGCTGGGGGTAGAAAATTTATCCATAATTGGAAAGAACGACTCTGCAAAAAAATCAGTGGCAAAGCCGTTTTTATTCTAATAATCACACGTAGTGATTCATAACTGTAGGGCAATATTCTAGCCATACAGATGTGGTGAAAAACCGCCCTAGATTCAGGTTCCCAGGATTGCTTCTGATTTTTATTTAATTCATTTATTATTTTTATGTATTTTTAATTTAATAAGTTTTGTTTCCTGTGAAACTCTTGAAGGATTTAGGACTCCCCCTTTCCCATCTGGTAGGAAATGCTGTCTCATTGATTTGGAGTTCTTCTACCCTATTTTCTGATGTCATGGGCCTTCTGCAGCATGTTTGATGGGAGCAATATAGAAAGTGTTAGCTTGAATGTGAGTTTTCCACTTCTGGAGAAAGTCCTTATTTCATTTTCAGGTAGAAGACTAAGGAGGTGGAATTAAAAATAAAATAAAATAAAATAAAGAATCACCCCCTGATTTTTGTGAGCAGCCTAACCATAGAGCTGAGAGTGCACTGGCTCATCTTGGTTTTTAGTCGACCAAGGAATAGTAACGTCAAATTCCTGGTGGTCACTGAGTTTAGCCAAGCCAGATATCTAAGGGCAGAAACTGGATCCATTTTGCAAAGAAGCACAACTGTGTGTACCTAAAGAACCTGCATGGCAAACAGGGTGATTCTTTCCCAATTTGAGTGTCTGCCTTGGTGAAAGCAGGGGTTTTTTGGATGCAAATTTTGAACTTAAGTACCTGCTTCCATCTAGATACTACTAAATTATATGTGCATCAACCTAAAGTCCTTGATTGGCTGTAGAATTTATTTTTTAAAAATCTAAGATGGTGGAGAGCAAATGGGTATCTGTCTGTGCCTCACTCCTTCCCCCGTCTCAGCCAAATTCCTCACAGGTATTTCTTGCAGCTTGTTGAAACACTACCTAAATCACCGGGACTGCCACCATTTTCCTAGACTCAGAAAGTCGGAGAAGATAAATGTTAATGATTAGCTCTTGTAGCACATAATGCTTTTCATCCACAAAGCATGCAGCTAATATTAACACCAAACCAAAGGGATTTATGCAATGAAATTCTCCCTATAGACACTTTCCAAATCACTGTAGAAAAGACTATTAACCAAAAGCCAATGAGGCATTGGCTCAGCCATTAAACACCTTGTGGATGTTTCCTAAACACATAATGACTGGATTTTTGAGGAAATTGCAGTTCCAATAGTCAAGAGAACATATATTTTAGAGGATAGTTAATTTTGACCTTGCCCTTGTAGTTATTCACTTTAGCCATGAGATGCTCTTTCAGTGTCTATGCATCTACATTTAAACCCAGACACTTTCACATGCAGTGTCTCTGACCTCTTCTAGACTTGCACTTTAGGATGAAATGATCCCATCCAAAAAGGACACACTTCTCTTCTCTGAAAAATAAAGGTGGTCTCATCAAATGTAAGCAATTATATTAGACACAAACAGTTTTGGTCAGATTAATGTTACTTGAAGTGAGTACAACTGCTGGATCCTAGTGCCTGGGGATCCTACTGCCTGTGCGCTTTCTTTTTCTCTTTCTTGCATAATGCAATGAATGACGTGGAACAGGCTTGTACTCTTTGAGGTAGAATTATCAGTCAAATATTAGTGAGGTGGAGGTGTTGATTTTACTTTTGAGGCATGATGAAATGAGAAGATTGGGAGCAGGCTGAATGGTTTGATGCAATTTCAGTACACAAGTCCTCCACTTGACATCCACTGTCAGTGAAAACACTAAAACACATGTTCACCTTTATTAGCAAATGTAAATTGAAAAATCTGATAATATGAATTGCTATGGACAATAGCTCTTCACTGATTTGCTATCTCCTGTGTTTTGGGCTCATTACTGCACAAATTTATAAGCGAGGAAGCTGTAAGATGTAGATTTTAAACTTTCACTTAACATTCTTTTTGACAGCTCTGATGACCTGATTTCCTACCACCTCCATGTGATTTCAATTTGAACTTGACTGAGAACTTGGAAAAAAAATTTTACTTGAATGAGTATGCACTTAATTTTGGGTACTTCTATACTTTTGTCCATATTTGCATGAACCCACTCATTTCAGTGAGTGCTTGCACACCTTTGAAAACTTAGGCACAAGTTAATCAACACCAGAGATTATCTCAGCTTGTTAAGTGCTCCAAAACACTTATGGAAGTTGGTGACTGTGTGATGCAGTCTCACAGAGTATTCAGCAAGATAAAAAACTCAAGAGGCTTGATGGATACCTAAACCAGTACACCAGACTGCTGTAACCACATTCAATACAACATCCAATACAGTGTCTTTAAAGACAGTTCAGTTAGTGACAGCAGGGACTGTGCCTGCTTTGTGTCGGTGGTGAAAGAAGAACAGTAGTGTCCCGTAGCATCAGCAAGGTTCAAACAGCATGAGAAACAAACAAGGAGACTTTGCTTGAATTGTTAATGAACTACGGCAATTGTGATCCTACAGAAGGAACAGAGATAAAACGAATCATCCTCGCAGTCACAGAGAAGAGAAAAAACTGAAGACATTGTATTGATCAGAAGAGTCAACTCTGCTACTGAGACAATTTTGGCAATGAAAAAATGAAATACCATGAATTACGGAGGTTGTTTAATGTATGTGACTGTTCTGAATAGAAGAAGGTACAAAAACACGTCAAAAGAGTGGGAAAATTAGCAGCTAATTTGACAGCTGGCTAGGAAAGAAGGCCATGTGCAAGTCATCATGACAGGATAAAACAGTAAACAATTGGAAAGGGCTGAGGTCTGGAGGGTGGGTAAGAAGCTGAGCACTGGTTTGACGCACTAAGAGAAGGCTGCATGGGTACTTGGTGAAAAAGTTACTCAGAAAAAATGGTCAGAGAAATCATGCTAATCATGCTCCGAAGAGGCTAGGAGGTGTGGGAGCAGTCTAACAGAAGGCTGCAACAGCCTACAAAAAATGGGGTCTAGCACTGAGCTTGTTGGGGATGGCTGAAATGAAAAGATTAGAAAGGTTTTGAGTTTTGTTTTTGCAATGGTTTTGAAGGAAGAAAACTACCTTGTATATTTCCCATACAAAATTTAAGTTTTAGCATGAATTGCAATACCACCAGATGTTTGCCTCCAAGTTAAATCTTCAGTTTGAGAAATGGTGTTATGCTTCCTCACAGGAGTAATGGTTTCAGTTATTTAAATCCTTCTCTCCTTTGTAAGTAGAGCTTTTGGTTAGACTTCATCCCCATGAGGTACCATGACGTTCCCACTTGCAGAAACTATACCTCGAAGGAATTGTAAACCAGACATGTAGCTGAGCTCAGGAAACAGGAACATGAGGCTACTGACCTGTTATTCACATGGGACATCCATAAGAATAAAATCATTGAGTTTCAAAGCATTCAGTTTTTCAACACTACTTTGAAAATTTTTCTTTAAAAGAAACCTTTTATGGGAAAAATAGCTTTAATCAGCCATCCAGTCTTGTGTTGGTGAAAAAATTTCAGTGTAAATTCCTCAGATATTTCTGGAAAAGAAACCTGGTCAGGTAAGAAATGTCAAAACATAGGTGGTATGAGACGGAAGGGTGGTAGAGTCACTACTAATGGCCAGGTGATATGGTTGATCAATGAGACGGAAGATGTCATCAGTGTCAGCAGGTAAAGAAAGGAGGAAGAGAAGGAGGAGGAGGAGGAGGGAGAAAAAAATACAGCATGGCAGCATTTCATATGATGAAGCTGGGTTCAGAAGAGTGAACCTACAGGGTAAAGAGCTGCAAACAAGCCATCATAACTTGAACATATTGCAAAATGCAAAACTTTTTTATTTCCTCCTCTTCACTTTAAGAAGCCAGATGAACCCATGTCTCCAAGGCATCTAATCAGAGATAAAAGGAAAACAATGAGGAAAAGACATAAAAGGAAAACCCAATAAATTCCATTCATGGGTATGGATTATTATATCCTTCTGTACCCATGGATTTATTAGTGAAAACATTTTAATTCAATATAATGTTTTGGTCATAATTTCTCTGTGTGGCATGAAAGTAATTAAATGAAATAAAGAGGGCTGCAGAGGCATCCAATTCCCACCTCCCAGCTGTGTTGTGAAGTTTAAGGCTGTTGCAGCCACAGGCCAAGCAAAGAAGTTTGCTAAACATTTATTTCTTTTCTATATTAAAAAGTACCTTTTTTTTTTTTCCCCCCCTCACAGAACAGAGTCATTGTGTCTCAGTCTGTCAGTGGGATTCCTTTCAACTTAAGCCCCTATTTTATACAACCACTTTTATTCATAATTGTAGCTATGGGATCTGGTCCTATTTCACACTCAGAAAATGCAGTAGTTTTCAGTACAGCCGGTCGTGGTCAGACTTCTGTAAACGAGATTAGAACTGAGCCTATGTCAAACACAGTAGAGCCAGAAAAAGATTTATTTATATCATTGAACTATTTGGGTGAGGATTTGTCCCATTAAAATGTATTATCTATTATACTTTGGACAGCATGGCCAAACCAAACTAACACTCAAAATTGGATATTTGAAAGGAACAGGTTTCTGTTTTTTTCCTTCAACACAAATTCATTTGAGCGCTTTTGCTGATGCGGGGACTTTTTACAGAGCCAAAGAGACAATTCTGCAAAGATTTGGAAGACCTGAACCAACACCTTTGGTGAAAATCTGACAAACTGTAGTCAACAGTTTATGTCTAAAGGATTATATATGCTCAATAAATCCTTTACATCACTTTGCTAAGATTTTGTAGTTTAGAATGCTGTTACTCACTTACTGAGGATCTGTTGTGGCAAGGAATCTATCAAACTCGACGAGTAACCTTGAGAGGTGTCACTACTCAAGGGGAGATCCTGGTGTGTAGCCTGCAGCCATGCAGGAGAGCTCAACGGGCCCTAGACTCACCACTATTTTATGGAGTCAGATGATTGACTTACAGTCATATTTGCATACTAGCTGTATTCTGGTTGGCACATGCTCAGCTAGCCCTCAGCTGTTTGAGCAAGATGCACAAGATAGCCCTTGGCTATTGTGTTGTTACCTGTCTCCTCTAACCTACTCTTGAGCTGGATGCAGCCATTACAACCAGACGCATCCGTTGTGGCCACCACCATGGTGGTTATAACTGGAATAGGGTTGTGGGAGATAAAGGTCAGGCTGGGGAGAGGAGCTCACCATCAGACTATAGTGACTTTTTTTGCTTTCTCTCTCTTCTCTCTCTTCCTTCCATTTCCTGAGGTCTCTGTGGTGCTCCAAGTAGTCGATCCTGTCTCTTAAAAGACACAAACGTCCTGATCCTATGGCACTCTCTGCATCTTTTACAGGTCTCTTCTGCTTCGAAGTCTTAAAATAAAACTCCTCTTCATCACACTTTGGCATTCATTTTTGGGTACAATACTAGGATAGTGGCAATATTTACTAAAACTATAAAAAGAACATGAAAAGCTGATGTGATGAAGGAGTAAAACAAACAGGAACACAATACCCCTTAAACCAGCCCTTTTAAACTTAGATATTGCATTCTAAAGATGCCAGCAGTGCAGACAAAAAAGAAACACATTAAGCAATGTGAATCACAACCCCATTCGAAGGACTGCACTGTAATTAGGTTTTCTTCCTCTTGGCAAACTCACTAAATAACTGTTGAAAGAAACACTGATGGCACTGGAGTGGAGGGGTGCAGAGCCCGTGCCCCTACAGAACCATAGCCATCCTGCTACCCCACTGCAGGGTCCTGGGGTCACATCATCACACCAATACCCACTCTGAAAGGGATATTTGGGTGTGAAATCAGGCATTCTTTTGTGGATCTGGAAACGGTTTAAGAGGTCACTGACCCTCAAGCTCTTCGCTGCCTGAGAAATGATAACTGATCATTAGAGCAGCCCAAAATCCATGCCAGTGCAAAATGAAACAGGTTTTATAACAAAAAGGCTCTCAGTCTTTTCAGTCCACATCTGACTCAAGTCAATTAAGAACCATTTTTCAGCTCAGGGTAGGAAAGAGCTCTGGAGGCTGAAGAGGTGAGCGGTGCTAGTCACCTCATTTACTGTTCGTACAGATCCATCCGATGGGCGTACCTCAGGAATTAACAATTACTGGTGTCAACTGCCCCTTACAGGGTAGTTTCATGGCAGCCGGCTATTGTATAAGCAAATATTAATGATTTATATTTACTGTAGCTTCAGGATTAGTGCAGCTTTTTAGGCTGTATATATAGTGACTTCCAGACACGGGCTAGAAATCAAGGAAGTGAAGAAATGCTGTTAGTTAGAAACATAAATATGTATTACATGTGTTTAAATAGGATACACTGCAGTATTAATAGGCATGAAGAACAGTCATATGGCATTTACCAAATCAGTAATTACAGGGACAATTATTTGATGGTTTACATTCAAAATTTCAGGTTTACACAAGTAGGTGGTCAACATGCTGGGAAGAAATCTCAGCTAATTTATCTGAGTTCAGAGACTACTTTGTGAAGGTTTCAGAGGATCTGGAAGCAGGAAACTCAGTCTGATCTCAAGTTCAATATCGCAGACTGACACCTCAGCACAGAAACCTTCTTTTATTATCATATCACCTGGTATAAAATCATCTGACTCTCTGTACAATTATCAGGTGTTCTTTGTATCAAATCATTTTAATTGATATAAAGTAAACAACTGCAGACATTGATGTTCTAAAAATAATAAATACATGTATCTCATGCAAGTTGTCTTTCTGATCAGGGTGGGAAAAGCCCTGACCCACTATTTGTTTTTTAGTATTCTTACTTCTCACATTTTCTCCTCCTCTTTATTTCCTAAGAAGTAGTAGCTTTTCATTGACTTTTTATCAAGCAGTTTTCATATCGTTATTTCTGATGTTATGCTGCTGTAATATCGAAGTATACTAACTGAATAATGTTTAAATGATAGGCTTGATACTTTGCAGATGCATTAGATAATCAATTGTCCTGTAACATATAGTTAAGAGCATTTAAAGGACACAGAACAAAAGCACAAAACTAGTCAGCTGATCTCCTTCAGTGAGAAACAGGGTTTCAAAAATACCTTAGGTGGAAGCTTGGTTGTTCTGAAAGTGCGACCACGTGTTCCTCCTTGGGCTGAATAGGCATCCTGCATTTATTGCCCAGAAGATGAACGATGTAGAGCTCTATTAATCATAATAAGGGTTGCAATAAATCATAACAAGAATTCTGTCCCAGCCAAAGAATGAAGCAAACTCCGAATCTGGAGCTAAATGCAGAGACAAGTTAATTAATCAGTGAACTGTCAACAAAGAATGTGCCTTAATCTTAATTACTGGTAGACCACCATGTCAGAGCCCTGAAACATGTTTGAGTATTAATACAAAGAGCAAACAAGGTGTCAGCATGGACTGATGTGCTAATTGCACATCCCGAGGTGATACTGGCTATGAATGGGAATACTTCTTCGATTTGCAGGCACATCTAAGTCTTGAGCATCCTCTCCTCTACGCTCTATGCTGCCCCAGAGGTCGCATATCAGCCAACAGCAAAGTCCTTCTCTGCCTTCCACATCGGAAGCTTATAGATCTCAGGATGTTAGGGAAATGGTACTTTTTAATTTGCCTTTGAGCATGAGGGGAGATCATATGAAGTTTCTTGCACCCAGACAAGGTAATCTGTATAATCTTGTGGTCAGGCTCTTGGTGGGGTATTAAGGTGACGTAGCTGTCTAGATTCCTTTTATAATAATGTAGAAAGGATTAGATGCTTGTAAGCTGAAATGCATTTTATCCTAAGACAGACACTACCTGACTAATTTCTCAAAAGTACTTATTTCTCTCCACTGATAATTAAGAGAGTGCTGGTAGAGCAGATGCAGACATCTGCACAGTAAACTTCTGGAGGTGGGTGGGGAGCATCTCCTTCTAGTTTCTTGAAGATTTGTTGCATTTCGCAGCAAGTACTGTGTGGTGTCTTTATAGGTTCAGTAAGGAGACACGCAATATGCACCAGAGTACCCTGCACGGACCAAGACATGCAGAGAAATGCCTTTGTCTTTCTATTCATTACTTTTGGGAAGGTAAGACAAACATTTTTCAAAGAAGTCACATACATATGGAGGCTTACATTCTACCATTGCTGAGATCTGGGTTGTCTCTGTCATTAAAGTGATGCTGGTAAAAGGATGCCTAGAATCCTTGTTAGCTTTTTCTATACAAGGCTCCAACACTTTTTTTTTAGTCCTCAAATACCTGTTTCTTACTCATTTTCATATCCAGTGTATGAAGAAAGTCATTTAAGTATGATGACCTGGAGGCATCTAGTGATCAGCAAACCTGATTGGCTTGGGGGATAATTGTTTTTCAAGTAAGAGAACCTCCTGAATATCCAACTGCAGAATAAAGTTTTGCAATTTGCATTTTTATCCCAAGATGAAAATCCATGAATTTGTGGGTGTTAAGTGCCTGAACTGTCACAGACACCAGCTAGCACTAGTTTCTGATCAGTTTAACTTTTTTTTGGTTAAGAAAGATCAGTTTAACTTTTTTTTCGTTAAGAAAGACATAATCAGGCAAAACATTCTGAGCTTTCTTGCCAAGATCTTCATCCATTGTCAATGTGATTTATTTCATCTAAATGCCATACTAGAAACTTCTCTGTCACTTTTGATTTTCAGCTTCAAACTTGTTCCAGATATCTGCATTCTCCTAACAATTACTGTCATCGTCGCACTCCACTCTTTTGGATATTAAAGCCTAGAAGCCCGTGCAAAGAAATCATTGCTCTTTTTCTAACTTGGCCATTTTTATTTGTAGTTCATACTGTTTTCCTTTCAAACTTTTTTCCCCCTTACTGCATTTTTTACTTTTCTGATGACTGTGAGCTGTTCCTTTCTAAGGTGACCTACAAAGGACTTTTTTTTTTTTTTAATTGGACTTATACTTTGTGTCTTTCTGGTGCACAAAGATATTCTTTCTGTTTGTTTGTTTATTTATAGCAATTATTTTTTCTTGGCTATTTCAGGTATGTCAATGTTGGCCTTTTCTGGTTTTTCTGGATGTTACTTTGAATCTTCCCAAGGACAGTTATTATTAGTTCTTACATTGCAGCTGACTGGATATGTGTGTTGAAGTTTAATCTGTTATCTCCATAAAATATAATTACTTGTACCCACCAACCTTGAAACGAGCCCTTATTTATATAAAAAAAACCTATTTCTCAATGAAAGCAAAATTTACTAGCTACCTCATATCTTCCATAAATGTTCTCCAAAACTGCTAGTGTCATTAGATATATATCATCTTGACTAAATCTCAGACAGGCTTTCTTATCTATATACATGTGCCTAATATTAAGAAAGTAAAATCTTGCAGCTTCCCACTCCCTATTCCATAAAGAAACATGTTGTATCTAATTTCCTTCAAAACTTCCCAGGGAAGATTTCATTGACACTGTGAAGTTGCCTAGCTTGCAGTTTCTTATCCTGATATGAATGTTTAAAACTAGTCAGGTGAATCAAACCTTAAATGCCTATTTCTTTTCTTTTAGTATAAAGACAACCTCTACCTCTTACAGCAATACTCTTTGTTAGGTGAAATGGATCATAGAATCATAGAATCACAGGTCTTGTCTCCATCATTCTTCTTATCATTCCCTAAGCAAGACTGTATGGTTTACATCAGATCATACAACGCGCAATATACACCATCGATACCAGCCTCTGTGCTGTCAGAAGTAGCAGTCAACTTGCGTATGACCTTGAAAACTTTATGCATAAGTTGGCCTTGACATACATAGACCACATGCAATCTATGACACTGGGAATCTGTAAAATATGTGGCCAAGAAGTGACTTCTGCCAGCCCTAAGGGAATGCAGCCTGAGCTGTAACACACCTGAATCACTGCAATGAAACATCGCTTAAAGGAAAAGATGACAGCTCTTTGTGTCTATGATGCTTATATTTTCCACATATGACTTTAAAGCCATTTTTGGTACTATTTGGGCCTTTAGGTTAATTAGTTCTTCTTGCTCCCTAGGTTTATTTTTTACCCCAATGGATTCTCATCCCCCTTCTTTCACGGTTTATTTTATTACACTGAATAGACCAAGACCCTCTAGTCCTCTCTTAACAGAGAGACTCCTTTCCTCTGGTCTTCCTTATAGACCTCTACAATTTCTCCTCTTTAGTGATGCACAGCCAGGACAGTATTCCAGATAAAGCCTTACAGGGACTTTCTGCAGCACCATTAGTAAGAAATCCCTCTCAACAGTTACTAATACTTAACTGTTAGGTAGGAAAGTGGACATCACTGAGGAGTAAATATGTAAGGCTGTTCCACTCAATGAATTGTCTCTCCTTAAATATTGCGACTATTGCCTTGTTGCCACTTGCTGGAATAAACAGCAATCCTGTGTTAAAATAAAAGGATCTGTGGCTCGAACAGCAGTGAAGTAGCTGTTGAATTGTGTCCTCGCCTGCTGTGGCTGACAAGCTCAATGACAGAGATAAATGTAAGTTGGCAGCATTACTGCATCCATATTTTAAGCAGAAATTGAAACCTCACTTCTACAAAGTGCTGACATGGCTATCTGGGAGGATGAACCATTAAGTGTGGGATCCGTCCTCCCTTACCTGCCTTGCTGAGTGCTCTGCAAGTTGGTATTTCACATAGCAGTGCAAAGAGCCACTGATGAGGCAAAGCAAATCTTCAGAGTCGAAAAAATACCCTAAAACCAACCAAGGTCAAAAGCTCTGCAAGGGACACCGAGCCTAGGGCAAAGTTGGTTTGGGTTACAATCCGACATGAGACATGGGCTGGGCAGTGGACAGCATCAGTCAAATACAAATCTACTTCAGTTGTCTAAAAATAGGTGTCCAGTGCTATCTGGGATGCCCCAAGATGCTGTGTCTGGCCTATAATTGCTGACCAAAATGGATGCAGGCTTTTTATACATCCAAAGTGGTATCTCTCAGCCCTGTACTTTATAAAGTCTCAGATGTTCTAATGTATCTCTTATGCCCAAGGACACTTATTTGCTAGGAAATGAGTTGATTCCCTAATGCACCAGACTCCTAAATGTAAATGGTTGAAGTTAACTGCTTTCATCTCAAATTGTATCCCAGCACTCTCCTCATCAGCTGAATCCCCCCTCATGTTTATGTCCTACTGTACATGCTTGCAAATGGAGGCTGGGGGCTGATCTGAGGGTGTGGAAGCACAACAGGAGATGAAGCGTGCTGAGCTTGTCCATTGGAGAACACAGACTTCATCCTTGAGTCCAGAACATTGTCATTTATTATTTCTTGCTTACTTGGTCCTAACTGGAAGGAATATACTATTTGTTTATGTCCAGGGCAGCAAATTATATTTGTGAACAAGACTCTGGCTGCTTTAATCCTGTCTGTTCCAAGAACAGGTTGATTACAGTATACTTATAATTTATTTCTGTTTTCTCTTAGAAAGACGTTCATCCATCCATTAGGAGCAATTTTCAATTTTTTCCTACATTTCCAGAAAATCCTATCTGATCTCATATAAGTGGTTAATTGCTAAGTGATGACCATTTGCAGATGTCATCACCTTCAGTCAGAGTTCTGAGTGATCAGAAATTTTCAGAACAGAAAATTAGGCACATATTTCCTGATGAAGAAATTCATATTTCTTGTGTGTGAAATGAAATATCGGTATAGTTCACGTAGGTCATGCCTCCTATGTTTTTATCCCTATAGCGATAATTTTCATGGAGAGATTGGCTGTATTTCATATTTGCTAGCTGTGCAACTGCTTATTCAAACAGTGATGTTGATATCAAATTATTTGGAAAATGGTAAACATAGTTCACCATTAATATCACCTATGGGAAAGTTCAGAAGAAAAGGTCTAGGAATTAATCTAAAGAAGGGTCTTTACTAAAGCTCGACATTGAATCAGAGGGGGTTGGAGCTGTAGGGCTAAGGCAGTGATGATTCTTCAGTATTTCCCACAGCCAGCGTCCCTTTGGTCTGCTTGCTAGGCGATTCATCAGAGTTATGTATTACCTTCAGCTATATTCAATTTTCTCCCATACGACTCGGGTGACAACAACAGAAATGTGTGCTCTTAAAAGCATAGCCATTATGCTATCTTCTTTTATTGTCTGGTAGTTGCAGTGTGTTCTGTTGCATTACGTGAAAAATAGAGTCTGTCTCTTCTGTGATTAGATAGAGAGGAAAGATGGGTGCTGTATTTTGTCAGAATTCACAGCAGCTGATAGGGGTAAATGAATAAAATATTCTAGTTAGTGTTTACCTTGTTTCTTCCTTTGCTGACTATCAAGATCACTTCATATTCTTTCCTTTTATATAGCAGACTTAGCCAAAAGTACATTTTTCTTTTTTTCTGATCTTCATCATATTTAGTGAACACTGGAACTTATGACAGTGAATCCAACTCTTGCAGTGGATGGCTGCTTTCTGAGTGGGCTGGGGGGGAGGATTTTTCTTGCACTCCCTAAAGTGGGTCATTTAATGACTAGTGTTGACCCTTTAAAGTCCTATTAAATCATCACTGTCTGAAAACTCTTTCCTCTGCTGCTCTGTTTGTGTGTGTGGAAGTGGAGAAGCTCTGTAATGGATAAATCTAAAACCAAAAAACAAGAAATGAAGATTTTTTTTCTCCCCAGAGATTTAGCCTTTAGTGCATGCATTGGTTTCTTGTTTCTCAGAAGGCTTTGGAGATCGTTCACATGAGAGCAACCATAGGAAAATCACCATGGGAACAAAGTATGAGTGAAGCATTCCGGGTATCAATTACTATCTCTACCAAAAAACAAACCAATGGAAGAATACCATTGCCTACATTTCTAAAGGAGGCCAGTAGTTTTGAGGAGCCTCATTTTCAGAGCAGCTGAGTACACAAAAATACAGGTGGATTCCCTCAGAACCATTCCTGACACCTCACAGCCGAGTCATGTGTATTCCTTTGGTCATGATACATTTTTTCACAAGCCTGAAAAATGGGGACAGCTTTGGAAATGTAGGAATTTTGGTGCATTTGGGAGAGAAAAGACTCCATTCTTGCAAAGCAAAGAAAAACGAAACACTCTTCTATAAATGAGCCATAATTCGTCTCCCGTGCCCGATTAAGGTGTCGATATATCTCTCGCCTGGCTTGTGTCTCGGTTCGAGCTCAACATTGCTAAAACAACATTCCTAGTCTCCACCCCTTCTCTGTAGTGGCATTCTTTTCTTTTCAGTCATTCTGAAAAATAACACCACTGTCTTTGTCAATCAAGCTTATCATTTGGGCATGACATTCACCCAGATGGATTTCTCTCCATCACATCAAGCTGTTTCTAAATCTCCCAGACACTTCCTAAAAAAAAATGCAGATTTTCTAATCCATCCATCCAGTTAAATTGCACCCAGGCTCTGAGCACCTGATGTCTCAAGCCTCAATAAGCACAGTTTGGTCTTATTGATGTCTATCCTGAATTTGTGTGCAAGAATATCTTTCCTACTGCATTGTTTTCAGAATAGAATTTATTTCTGTATATTTCTTTAATAATGCAGTGTCTTTTTGGTAGCACCAGATATGAGAAAGTTCTCTTTCTCATGGTTTTACTTAGCTGTCTATATCTTAACTCATTCTCTCTCACTTAACAGTGAGAGATCTGCTTTCAAGCCTCTGCTCCAAGCATTATGCTAACTTACAGCTTTATGTTTTGTCCTTGTTTTGTCCCAGATGCCTGGGGTAAGTTCCCTCAAAGCAACCTTCAGTTTAATATTAGTCTGAGTATGAATAAAAATCCAGAATACCAATTTGCTACAAGTCAATGACTTTACTGATTAGTACTATAGTGATCAACCAGCAAGATAGATGATATTTCCAAATTCTGATCTGCTATGTGCCACGGTAACTGTAAATGAAGACCAGTTAAGAGATGAACTTGGACAGAAATATTTTTTCACCTTGTTTATGGCATTGAGACAACCCAATCTCCATCTAAGTCAAGAGAAAAAGCAAAACAGGCATGCAGGCTGTAGGTCTGACACTCAATAAAACGTACATTATTCAGTAATTATTAGCTGGCCCACTGTGGTAACAGGCTATGGAAAAAGTTTATCTGATCCCTTAATATGGCTGTGTTTGCAACATAACACTGTACAGACCATCTGCTAATAAGCAAAGAAGTTAAATTAAAATAGCCAAATAGCATCATCTGCCAAAGATTTGCAAGGTCATGTCTTCTTTTTTCTTTGTATTTTCTCTTGACTCTCTTATTTTCTGTGATATCTATAAAACCTTGTTAACATTCAGGTTAGTTGGGTGTTGCAAACTTCATCAGTTTATTTACTATGGCTTTTTTTACTCCCTTGTTAGAAATTACCCACTTAAGGAGTTGTGAAGAAGGAATCACTTTTTCTTTTATATTTGTACAGTAGCTGTAGGGACTACAGTAAGATTGAAAAAAAATATTACTGTATTTAATTAATTAATTAATTACTCAAACCATTTCTAAAAGTGAACAGTTTTTTTAAAAATGCTTTGAAACAGCTAGCTCAATTCTAGAAAAATATCAGAGTAATCTTGTGAGAGCCATCCCCATCTTTATTGAAGATTAATGACCTTCAAATAAAGGTAGATCTGAAAATGTTCGGAGTCATCGTTCTCTATAAGAGCTCAAGGCATACATTTTAAATGGGATCAGTATTTGTCTCTCATTTTTACTAAACAGATAATTTATTTTATTTCAATTTGGTTACTTTACAAAATGAAACTAATGCCTTCTAATAACAGTTGGCACAGAATGCTGTGCTATTTGGACATGTTTACATGAATTTTACATAAATGAATACATAAAGTAATGGTGGCTGTCAGTGCAATATTTATAATTTCTTGCTGAATTGCCAGTGTATAGTTTAAAGGACATAACCTACTAGCAATGTCAATCTGTGCAGGTTGCACTAGCAAATGTCGTCTTTTGTGATTTTAGCTTCAGCTGCAACCTAGTGGCCAGCTGTATTAGCTATAATTCAGTTGTCAGCAAAACAGAGTTGTGTTGCTAGAAAACATCTGCAGCCTCGCTGCTCCTCAGGGTTGTATAATTGTGTACCCAGGCCAGAACCACTCAGGAAGGGACAACAGGGTGAGGACCCTGTTCCTTTGCACCTCTCCTGGAGGGAGGTGCAGGAAGACACCCGTATCCCATAGGATCCCTGTCGCATCTGCCAGAGCCAGGTGTGTGCTTCAGATGCTCTGATACATCTCTAAAGCCTGATGGTGAGCAGTTGTGTTGAGTCCCCGCTTCATACCTAAACATACCTGTAGACACCTGCAATTAGATGAGAGTCTACACTGGAACACCATTTGAGATGTCTAGACTATGTCAACACACACTGACTAACAGACAGACAGTGGAGAGAGGGGTACTGCCTGACAGTGAATCAGTTCCTCTTAAGACACAAATCATTCCTGACAGACTGAAAAGGTGAAAAATCAACCTTAGAAAGCTTATTTCTGAATCTGCACATGAAGAATTTGAGGACGAGTGTGATACCGACCCAAAAAGGATGAACCCAACATGAGATGACTGGAATTGATATCTGAACCAAGCCCAACCTCCAGGAAAACAGTAAAACTCACTTCAGAGGAAAAAGTTCTTACTGAGTATAGCCAACTCTCCGTGGGTTTTGGTTTGTTCATTTTCAGTTTCCTCACTTAGTGATTCGTAACTAGAATAAGAGTGGTGGCACCTCACCCAGATCCCAGCGTCTGTGCTTTTTTTTTTCATGTTACTAAACTTCTGCTGTCCAACAGTAAGCTCTACAGTCTAAGGTGGTTGTCTCGATCTCTACTGCAGTCAGCTTAACTCTGGGGATGGACTTACCTGCCTTTTGATGGGATGAACTCACTTCAGGACGTGCCCCTCTCTCCCTGCTGACTGTGAGTCTTTCAGGCTCCATCCTCTGACGGTCGAAGTCAGACCAGATGAACCATTCCCTCTGCATAGAAAGCCTTAGCAACAATTAAAGTAGAGCTAAACATCAGCCTGCAGCTCCACTTTAAAGTGCATAGTTTGAGTTAGGAAGTGATAGATAATGATAGATTCATAGCAATCGGATTTCCTTTGGCATGTTTCCAAACTGCGCAACCTGGCGTTGGTGTAGGATCCCAGTCTTACAATAGGAAGAAGCTCCTCCTTTGAGTTTCCTTTCCCATTCGTTCCACCCTGTACAACACCACTACATCTGCATTCAGCCTTATTGCTCAGGCTTAAATTGGCTTAATTAGCAGCATTGATTTGAAGTGAGAATCATGGGGACAGGGGGAGTGTACATCATAATTTTTCAAGACTTTTGCTAATTAAACTCTGAGTTGCCAAACACTGGAGGGATATTAGTGGATTTTCAGGCAAAATGGAGTGGATATTGTGTTGGAGCTTGGCCCAACTTCTATCCTACCAGGAGCTACTTTTAACATTAGTTCAGGCAGTTAGTGAAACAGGAGCTGTGTTTTAAAACAGCCTTATCTGAGCAGCTTGTCATGATGCAGGAGAACAAATTCTTACACCTGCGCACACTGGAGCCATCCTGGCTGTAAGACACATGGGATGCTGGGCTGTTCTCAGCTCACCTCTGGAAGGATGCTTGCACCCATCCAGAGCTTGTCCCATCAAACACAACCAGAGTCTCCTCTTCTCTGGAAAAATTTCTATGGCTTGGACTTGGTAAGGTTTTAACAGATACTTCCGTTGTATCAATGGATTTCACAACATCGTTTCTTATCTATGAACAAAATTGTCACAACTGTTGGTTTTTAAGCAATTGGGTTTGCAGCTTCGGTTCACACAAGAAATGTGCCTGGGGCAGGATCTAGGTTTGTCACAATTCTCAGAGAGAATAGGAGATGCAAAAAAAAGAACTGACCCATCGGTAGGGACATCAATTTTCTTTGCATGCAGGGTGATCTGTTCCGAGTTATTTTCGCTGGGAGATCACATTCAACATGCAGAGCCAATGTTTGATTACGCAGTTTATCACACTCCTGAGTTTAAATCAGGAGTAACACTCCCTGGTGCTTATCGTGGCCACTGTGCTGCATATTAAACCTACCAAAGGTCCTCCTCTGGGAAGTGAAGGAAATCCACCTAAACATCAGCAATCAAAGTGGCAGTGCCTAGCTTATAAATGTAATCACAACTATAATATACATATATTTTTAAATAAAATCATATAGATATACATATAGTATAACATATTTATAGA
>NW_010110425.1:0-22340 GCF_000699245.1 Pterocles gutturalis | reverse complement strand
CTATATTATATATATATGAACTTATGTAATAAAAAGTATAAGTTATGAGCATATAAAAATCATAGCTTCTATACTTTCTTGCATAGTTAAGTACTAAATCAGGTCTTACTATATATCTAGTTAAATGCAAAGGGTTTCTTCACCAGTTTTTCGGTTGACTTACCTACACACCTCCTGTACGCTCTGTTCGTGGAGGGGCGGTTGTTTTGTGTTGGGGTATAATTTATACAGGGTATATGGCATGCACTGCTGTGTGCAGCACTTCTCTTCCACGGGGATTGCATTTTGGTTATGATTTTCCCTCCAGATAACACAGAAAACATCCTCTTTGAGATCCTCTGACTCCTGCTTGTACATGGAGCAGTATTGCAATACCTGTATTTTTACCAGTGACCCCACAGGCAGCTGCACTCCCTGAAACACCTGGATGTTCTACATTATGCAGAGTGCTCTCTGTAAATGGCTGGGATAAATGACGAGATTCAGCTTCTGGGCAAGTAACCTAATAAACATACAAGGTCACATTCAAAAGCTTTAATGCTACTTCCCAATTAGAGCTATGCATCAGATGGAAGACAAGAGATTAAATATCGATGATTTTCTTCACTGGGTAATCTTTTTTCAGGGAAGCACAAGATGCATTCTTCCACTAGGTATTTTTTCTTGCCTTAAGTCGGTAAAATAAATCTCAAACAAAATTTGAAAAAGTACCCTGCAGTGAAGACAAGCTTAGAGGTGGGTTTCTTCCATTACTCACATTGCAGATTGAAATCACAAAGATAATTGGCTACATTCTGTTTCCAATTACCCCTATTTCTACTCCACTGACATCATTAGGGATCGCATAGATGCTGCAGAACAGAATTAGGTTCACATCTCTTCAAGGTGGTGGGTACTTCCATGTGGTTGCCTTTTCTCAGCATTATATATTTGCAACACAGAAGAACTGGGTGATATTTTTTCTGTGAATTGTAGACTCTTTGAACAAAGGCTCTCGAGCCCCCCAAATACTGCATTCCCACATCATCTGGTTTTATGAAATAATCTGAAGGAAATTAAAAGGAAAAAAAACCCTAAAAATTTCACATCAAGTCCATCTACACTGAAAATATAGCTCAGATAGTCACAGGGCAGTAACTGATCTGAAAATATTCTTTTGCAAGCTGCCATTCTTTGTCTAGACTCTTCATATTTGTTGATCACTGGATTTTCTTGCTATAATAACTGCTTCATAGTGTGATTAATTTTACTGGAGATTTCAATCACATTGTTATTTCTTTGCATTTTTTACTAATAAACTGCCTGTAAGCAGGTTCATATTTTTTGTGTATTCCCCACGTTATTCCTGAATTGTCAACTTTTTTAAGATTACCACAACAATTTTCTTCCCAGTCATTCTCTCTGTTCTCATCTCTCCTATTCTGTCATCCAGTCCTCAGCCCTGCAGCACCCTCCAGTCCTCACTCTTGACAGGGCAAAGACAATTTTCATTCCTTGTGGCACGGCCAGATGAAGCCAGTTTCTGGACACATCCGTCCAGTGGATGGATGAGGCAGTTACAAGGCTTTTTGGAGAATGATTCAAGCTAATGCCTTGCTGGTTCTGGACTTCTTGGTGGTGGTCGGGTGGTCCCAGGGACAGCGGTTGGTCTGGAAGTGGCCAGTAAAGGTTTGTGAGGTCTGAGGCTGAGGTTTGGGTGTGGGGAGAAACACAGAATGTGACCAGTTAGTGGGGTTTCAGAGGGCTGTTGGTAGAGGAGGTCCTTTCTCTCTCCTTACTGTGAAGGGCCTCATAATAAATAGAGCAAGCTTGGCAAGCTCACTTCTCCTGGGAGCTTCATCAAACATCCTTTGTTTTTCTGGATCATAACACTCAAGTTTTATACCTCATTGTGGCTTTGCTTCGGGTTTTGATATTCACAAAGCTCACATTTTCTTCACAGGTTGGTTGTTTCTCAAACACAGGCTTAATCTCAATACCTGTTTCTTAATTTCATAGAAAGTTATTATCTGCATTGTTACATTGGTTATTAGTTGGTTTCCCCCTATTTGTAGTGCTTGACCAAACAGATTAATGGTAGGGCAACATTATTTTAATTACTGATTTTTTTCTGTGTGGTACATTATACTGATGACTGTCAATAAGTAAATGGCTTTTTGGTACAACTTTGGCTTTGCAAAATTGAAGGTGACCCTATACTTTTTTATCTTGGACAGGAGTCATGCCAGTGTTACACAGAGTGGGCTTTTAATACTCCTTAAGTGGATATGGTTAGGTGAGATGGATCCTCTGCATGGTCTCTGAATTTCTTAAGTTAATTTGCATGTTTATGGGTTTGCGAATTTGCTTTTCAAATATTTTCAATTTCCCTCATTTTTTTCCAGGTAAAATTTCTGCCACAAAGCTTGATTACTCCAACATTTGTCTAATGGAGATGATTAAAAGAAAACTAGAAAAGTTAGACCAACATTATTAGTTGACTCCTCTGCTCAGACCAGAGCGCACAATCCAAACTTTCCTGATGACTTTATTTGCCTTTGGATTAAGTTCTCACTGCAAAGTTTGGTTTTCAGGCACATTTCTGAAGCGCAGAACACTGTGTTCAAATCACCAGCCCAAAAGAGATCTGTGCTTCAGGGGAAAGCAGTCAGAGCACAATTAAAAGATGATGTCTGGATTTGTCAAGCTTGTGGAGACTTTTTGTACTGGAGTAGAACTCACATCTTAATATGTCAGGGCTCATCTGCCTTAAATAGTCCATGATATTCCAAATATTAGGTTCTAAGTTGCTCATCTGAAATATTCTCAGTAACCATCATTAGAAAAGTAATACACTCTTTAGGGACTAATCCAGATATCACTGGAGTTGCTAGGAGCTTTACTTTAAATACATTGGATCGGAGACACACCCGATTAATCTGCTTTTAATCTGCTTGTTTTGTCGCTGATTTCATGGCCTTTTGCAGGCTGGTGTGGGTTGATTCAACCCACAATCTGCAATGGCTAGAAGGTATTAATAATGGCAGTGTGACACTGACTTTGAATTACAATATCTTTTTACTCCGTACAGCATCAGAGCTAGTTTCTTGCTGATCGTGACTATGCAGCTTCTTGGCAGCTTGATGTGTGGACACAGAATGAGTTCAGGTCAGCCCACAGAAGGTGCTGCAGCACATCGTCCTCCATCAGTATTGACCCTCAGCAACAAAGGGAGAGCAAATATTTCAACCTCAGTCACTCCAGCCTCATCCTTTGAAAGGCTCTGGAAGGACATCCTCATGCCATTCGCAGAGTGCAATAACAGACCAGGTACTTGGCCCTGCTGGAGGCACAAAACCTTTGCTGTTGAAGTTCCTTATGCAGGCACATCAGGATCAGCACTTTAGGCGGACTCAAGATGCTCAGAAAGTCTGCCCTTGCTTATCCCTCATTAAAACAAGATTTAATATGAACTTTATTTGAATGCATTAGTATGCATATATGACCATTATTCCTTAATATTTTATCATGACAACACATTAAGATGGTTATATATGGTGAATGAGTCTCTGCTGGATTAAATTTGCCTGCATAATAGATTCACACAGGATTCAAACCTTCCTTTATCCCTGCCAGCATAAGGCATTGTTCATAACATTAAAATAAAATTTTTAAAAACTAAGAGAAGACCGAGGTGTAGTAGCACATGGTTCCTTGCCATGGACACACAAATGAAATTCACAGTTCAGGAAAGTTTAATTATTAAAAAAAAAAAAAAAAAGGAAAAAAAAAAGAAAATATTTTGGGTTTAACATTTCTCTATGAAGTGACAATTCCAAATTGAAAAAGTTATGAGTTACATGATAATTCAAAATTTTCATCCTGGTTTAGGACTAATATATTTTGGGAAAGACTATGTCCTCTACCAGAGAAAAGGGAAAATCTTCTCATTTGGATAAAGGTCTTGTTCCAGGCTCGTTGAATGCCTGCAACAGATCTCCAGTTCCCCAGTATTTCTTGCTTCCTGCTCCTGCAGCAACCTCTGTCCACGGTCCATGGACTAAGCATATATCCCAAATGAAGGTCGCTCCCATGAACCTACTTTACTCTCTGAACCAGTAATAGTATTAATTCTGGTTAATAAAATCAAACCTTGGCATGCAGTTTTCAGGTAGCATCCTAATCATGAAGATTAGATACGTGTAAACTGCTTTCCTTGGTGTTTCAGAGAGGCCTTTCAATGAAATTGAAACTATAAAATATTGCACTTGAGAAACTCACATCAGCTTTAATCTGAGAGGTGTGCAGGGTTTACATGCTCAGATGTCTTTGTCATTAGAGCTATCAAGGTTCCTTCATAGGAAAGAACGTCTAAAAGTGACTATCTTTGGATAACGTTTCCTCCTGTAGAGGACTTTAGAAGCCATGTAGGTTCTTCAAGAGAATGGAATTTTCAGTAAAGTCTTAGTTTCTTCACTGAAATGGATTCCTGTGATGGTCTGTATTAACGTTGTTCCAGTTTGATTATATATTAATTTTAACAAAGCCACATATTCCAAAGGAAAAATTATTCCTAGTCCAAAATGTTGACCAGCTTTGGTATTAGCTACAGAAATCTGTCTTCCTTCTGATTTCTGAATGGCTGTCAGGTTAAATTCTTCCTTCTTCCTTCCATTCAAACACACTGAATCTAGGAAGAGTAGCTGTGGCCTCCAAGAATATCAAACCACATAGCTGCTTCATTATTTAAAAAAAAGAAAAAAAAATCCACACTTTTTTACCTCTCTCTTTAATTCTCTTTCATTTTAACAGTAGCTTATTAAGCCAATTTTTTAGATGTAAAGAAAAAATACATTTCACACTCTTTGTGCCTTTCTCCAACACTTATTTGAAGCAGTGATGTTCTCTTCCATCAGTTTTTTTCTGTCCTGCTCTTCATTTACCATTACAAGCCAAACTCACGATTTGTTACAGTCAGGCTCACCACCAAGATATGAAAGCATATCACAGCACTTTTTTGGCTAAAATACCCACATAATTTTGCATCTGATGTTTTTCAACAGGTATTGATCTGAGAGACCTGGTGTTAATGCAAGTGTCATGCCAAAAAATTTAAATGAAAGCTGAGATTGGTGACCTAAAGCTAAATTGGTTTCTTCCACACCCTCCTCCACCAGCTGTGTTTTGCATTATGTATTAAGTTTTTTTTTTTAATGCACATAATCTTTAATGTCACTGGAAAGTTAAGGAGGAAGAAAAGGGAATGTGTTTCACTGCTGGAGGGCAGCCAAGGTTTTTTTGGCAGATCTCATTTAAGAAAGCAAGAGTGAAGTTTTCAGAATCCTCTTTTGAAGACAGATGTTTACCAAGAAAAAAAAAAAAAATAGATTGCCTCAACACATTCAAAACCACCAAAAATTTTTGAAGTGAAATCCTGACTCCATTGAAATCAATGGCAAAACTCCAACTTTTTTCAGTGAGGCAAAGGTATTTGTTGTAAACTCTAATCACGGAGGATTTTGGTTGATGGAAGTAATTGCAGATGATCTGTTAATCTGGACAAAGAACAATCAATTAAATGATGAGGGATTGCCTAACATTCAGCAGCCCACTGAAGATAGCCTGAAAAAGACCAAATACCGAGTCAGGCAGGTTTGCTGTACAGAGGATTAGCCTCAACCAGCCTTTGCTCTTTAAAAACCAGGGCTCTTCTCTGAGCTTGTCATAGAGGCTGGGAGTCAGCTCCAGCTTCAGACAGCTGTGTGTTGGCACCCACATCTAGGTGGATTCGTACAAGTGTTTAAATTGCCCTTATGCTCAGTGGGAACATGACAGTCAATACTGTCAAGCAACCTGCAAAGAGATTTGACTCATCCTATGCTCAATGCCATGATGCTGTTTCCATTCACTGGGAGGAAAATGGTACCTCTGGAAGGAAATGTATCCCACTGATTGTGAGACAAGATGGACCAAGGTCCCCCATGGGTCATTTGCCTCTCCACTGACCACAGATGGAGCCTAGAAAACCAATTGAGAGTAGACCTCTGAATTCTTGTGAAAAATAAAAGTATCTTGTAAGAAGAGGTCTTTTGCAAACATTTATGGCAGGCTAGCATGTCAATCAAATTGATTCCTAATCATTACAGATAAGCTATTTGACTCCAGGAGCTTCTTGGCAAATAGAGGATGGTGCTGGGATAATTGCCCGGGGTAAAATTTCTGGCTGGAAAAAAAAAACAAAAAATGTCAGAAACACACTGGCAATGAAACTTTAAATCAATAAGATGCTTGAGATTTCTGTGGATGAAATATATGTGAATGTACATACCAACCTTGAGCAGGATGTTCATGTAGCATTAACCTTTCTCCATGGAAATATGTTTTGGAGCATTTTCCTCCCTTGGCAAGCGACTTTTTTTTGACATTTGACACTTACCTAAGAATGACTCCTTGGTGTGCTGCAGAAGGGGAGATGGCTGAAAACTGAAGGAAAACTGCGTTAAAAACAAGAAAACTATTAAAAATAGAACAATATAGCTTGAAAAAAATGAATGGTTTTAGAAGAAATGGGTAGATGTAAAAGGGGAATTCCATGAGTCATTCACAAGCTCTTCCAATCCCAAGCATAGGAAGTGACAGGGATGTGCTACAGAAAGGTTATGTACTTAGAGATAAGGAAAAAAATAGAAATTAGTGTTTAGATAATTGAAAAATGGGACAGATTTTTAAATCTGTTATGGTGGCTATACATATGTGTTAACTGATATCCATCGAGAAGTGTGCACATTTGTCAGAGCTAGGCAGTACCACAACGCCAAACTTTCCCCTTCTGGAGCTACAGAGGAGCAATTTGAAGGTGGTCAAACAAAACCTGAGGTAGTGAAAACTAGAAATGATGGATGTAAGCACGACAAGATTACCACCTTTGCAAGTAGGAAACAGCATTAAACTCCTTTAGAGAAGAGATTGTAAAGCTGACAAATTAATACTTATAGCTTCCTTACCATCGTTGCACATCATACACTAGAAACCCAGTCCTTCAGTGGGATGAAAAGCCTTCTTAATCAAACTGAAAATACTGCCTGTGCTTTGGGGTCTTTGGGTGAAGGCTCACGGGAAACCTCTGTGCTTGGATTACAAAGAGTAACAGAAGCAGGAAACTTAGGCTGCAGGTAAAGCATAAATAAAAGTGGTCAAACTATGGAAGGAACAGCCTTGCAAAGCTAGATGTCAGATTATGAAGGAGGTAGGAGTCTCTGTACAGAAACTATGGGGCATTTTATGAATGAATTTGAACTAGATGGTCCAAATGCTGCTACAGACTCTCAGCATTGGAAGATTTTGATCAGCTCTCTACCCTGGGAGCTAAGTCTGTGAATTTATTAATTGGCTGCAAAAGGCTATGGTTGCTGCTTTTTATGGGTTTATTTTTATTACAGTGTGAGAAATCATTAGTTAAGCTAACAAGAGGGATGGTTCTTACTCCTCTGGAGAGAGGATTTACCAGTTCCCCTAAAACAATGCATCTTTGAGACGTTGAGAAACTGTCTCTGTAGTTTCTTCTGGGAAGCACATATTTCTTGAGGTGTTAGCAGACAATAAACAGTGGCTTTTCAGTGGATCCCAATTTAATAAGTGCATTCAAAAGATTTTTTTTGTTTGGCATTGGAAACACTGCAAAACATTATGGCAGAATGCACATAATTTTCATGTTGCATTGGCTTGGTTTCATCAGTAACCATATCTGGCCAGCCTTAGAATCTTTTGTCTTCATGCAGAAGTAAATTGATGCAAATTAATGCTGGGTTTTGTTTATATTCCCTTTAAAAATTTCATTACTGGGTACATGTTTAGGGTGGTAATGCCTTGTAAGATGAATGGCATTCCCAGGTCATTCTCCTACTTGGTTTCCAGGCACAGTAAAAGAATTACTAGCATCCACTGAGAGACTGTGATTCTGCAGTGACAGCTTGTCCCAGGGTCTTTATGCATGTAGCAAGCCCTGCTCCAGTGCAAGGAAGTAAACAGGCCTCCTGTCTATCCAGTTTCCTGGACTTTTCCCACCAGTACCCATTCTTCTTTACCATATACCTGAGCTGGTCCGTGAACTTTGTTGCAATTCCATCACCTGTGTGTTCAGACCTGCCCTCCCTTGCTTTGAGCCTTCAGCAGTGTAAGGCTGGAAATACCCACGGAACTGTAAATCCAATACCAAAAATTTGCTTAAGAGATAATGTCAGTGCAATACAGTGCTGTGACAGGATAATGGTGTCCTGACACAATAAAACTGCCAACAAGAAGCCAAGCAGTTTATAGATAATAAATGTCAAGACGGAGGTAGATGTTTATTTCCAGAGCATCACAAACCTATTATCCTGTCAGATCCTCCTGTTTCAATTTCTTTATTTCCATTACACTAAATGAATAAAGAACAGTAAGGAACGAGATATCCTGCAGGCCAATAACAAACCCGTTCAGCCCAACGGCTCCAGCAAGGCATTAACTCACATCAATATATGTCTTTATTGAGGAGCTGCATTGCTATGGAGCTTCAGATGAACAGAAATCTGTCTCTTCCAGGAGGGGTTTACCTGTCAACCATAAAGTTCTTGGTGCTGTTAAATCATCCTGACTTCCGTGAAGGGGGGCACACATGGAGGAAACAAGGAGAAAATATTTGTCCTTGCATTTCCCTGCTGGCATCTGCATCAGCGTGGCAGAGATGGGCATTAAGTGGATCTTAAGAGGGAGTAGGTCAGGGTTGTGAACAGAGTCAAACAGATGTATATTTGTATAGTTCCAATGGCCACGAGTTTCTAGAAGGGGATAATGAGTATCTGCAGTTATATCCACACTGCTAGTAGATGTGGGTTGAGTAAATCCAGCGTCAGCTCTTATTTTGACATGTTTCCTCAGATGAGGCATTTTGCATCATTTGCTCATTTGTTGTTGTTATTAATATTATCTATTTAACAATAAGTATGTGTTTTATGGAATGGAGTAGTAGGAATAATCTCAGCCCCAAAATAAATCTTGTATTCTGCTGAACATAAAAGGGAAGGGAAAAAAGAATGGGTTGTATTTTTTATTTGTTGCTCCATATAACAAAGAAAATCCAGAGCTGCTGCAGTGGGTAAGATATCATGAAGAGGCCATGCTGGCGTAGGTCTGGAGGATGGATCTAGAGGGAAGCAAGTAGGAGTAACTGAAATGGGGTGAAAAGGGTGTTTCCAAAGGAAAGTACACTGAAAAGGAAAGACCATCCTGCCAGAAGAATGCTGCGGTGATGTTTGATCTCACAAACTTTATTTATTTCATGTGCAGCTTTCCATTCACCAACTAAGTGAAGTCAAACGGCCTCTAGAAAAAGCAGCATGACAAAGGACACTCTTGGCAGCTTTCCTATGCAGAGAATGCCAAGGGCACAGTATTAACCTTCAGACTTCACGCTTGTCTCTTTCTCTTCCTTTTCTGGTTTTCCTGAGGTTGCTCCACCTTTTCATGGGGAAATGGCATTGCATTAACATTTTTTTTCTCTCCTTCTTTCTTTATGACTGAAAGAAAAACACCCAAGATAAAAACCCTGCACAGAGGAGTGCTCATCTGGAGATGAGCCCTAGTCTTTCTTGGACAGCAGCCTGGGGTTTAACTCGTGTACTGCCTAGGAATGCCTGGACATCCAACAGTCAGCATGTGAAAAATGCACTTCCAGGGAGAAGATTCATGTGGACACCAAGGGAAAGTGCCAGCTCGTCGTGATGAGGCTGTTTTAGGATTATCTCATGGTAGATAGATGCAGTCCTTTGTGTTTGCAGTGAATTGTAATTGCATGTGTCCACAGAGCCATGTGAACAGCAATACAGAAGGGGGACAGACTTACTGAAACATTCACAATGTCTGTCCAAAGGGAAACTTCCATGCCCTTCCTGACCAGGTCTTTCAGCCCTGCTGCAAGGAGTTATGTATTTGGTGGACCATCTGGATGAATGAAGGTAGCTGACAATGCAAGTGACCCGCACAGTATCTAAGAGTATGTTCATCTTACTTCAGCCATCTGAAGGAGGAGCCACCAATAGTCCCTGGAGACAAATAGTGATGTCCAAAGGCTGTTTCATCCCCATCAGATGAAAAGATGAGATCTTAATTTATGGTTTTGTTTCAATACCCAATGTCCTTAAATGTAATATTAAATTCTGACACCTCAGCTAATCTACTTAGAATAAGATAGAACAGAGGTACTTATATAAATCATTTAAATTAAAAAAAAAAAAATCAAGCAGTTCAGGGTTCTTATCAAAGTTATAAAAATGTGAAACCATTTAACCTGAGCAAGCAGCAGGAAGTGAAATTTGCTAAAGAGCTAAATTAGTGCCAATGCCACTAAAATCTGTCTCAGAGCAGAGTATTTTCTGTTTATACCATTGATATAGTCAACTCGTTTAGGTTATAGCTCATTCAAAGTAAAGAAACCAACTGGGAATCAAAGAAGTGTGAAAATTCTTTGTTCTAGCCTGTAAGGATGAGGTCTGCTACTGTAATGGCATGGTAAAATCTCGTGGAGTTCTGAAACAATCTGTTCAAATTATTTGTACAGATTATAGTTCACCCTAGATGTAAAACATGTTAGATGCTCTCCAACCCTGCTTATGCATCTAGGACATTTAAGGTAATTTTATTTAACTAATAAAAATTATTTTTTAAAACCTTGGTTTCTGTACTTTAATTAAATTCCTGGACCCATGTGAAAGCTATTTGGCACTTACTATGTAGGGGGAAGGGAAGTTAATTACATCTTTAGAAAATATGAAATTTGTTATTCCTGCTTTTTCAGTAAAGCAGAAATGAAAAAATAAAGAACCTAAATGAGGTTATTCTGGTGTATTCTGTGTATTTTCTTATGTAAATGCATACAGACAGAGAATAACTAATATTTGCAAAAGTGTGACCCGGATTCTGCCGACCACTGAAGATGAACATAAGAACGTACATATATTATGAATGGGGTTTTTCTTGTTTTAGGAAAACAAGTGCCATCCAAGTTTTCTTTTTTTTTTTTTCATCCCTGAGGAGGGTGAGATTGAAGAAATATCATCTGCTCCACAGCTGATGAGCTTTCCACCCATACTCTTCCATTAGGAGGAACTTCAAGACAAGGACTACTATGAAACTCATAGGAGACACATGGTGTCCCCACCCATAGCAGGGGTGTTGGAACTAGATGACCTTTAAGGTCCCTTCCAACCCAAACCATGCTATGATTCTAAAACCCTCCAGTGCTGGAGATCAGACTGCTTCTCTGGGCAGTCAGTGTTAGTGCTTCCCTGTTCTCTGTGTTAGAAAGTTTTGGTGCAATATCTAACAACTTGCCTGCTGAAGTTTATTATATGTTATCCTATGTACAAATGACATGAAAAATACATTAATTATTGCTTCTTTTATATCTCCTTTCCATATATTTGAACAAGACCACCATGTTCCTTTTGCTCTTTGCTTTTGCATATACACACTGCAAAGAATACTTTTATAGAATCATAGAATCATAGAATCACAGAATGTTTTGGGTTGGAAAGGACCTTAAAGATCATCGAGTTCCAACCCCCTGCCATGGACAGGGACACCTCCCACCAGCCCAGGTTGCTCAAAGCCTCATCCAGCCTGGCCTTGAACCCCTCCAGGGATGGCGCATCCACAGCTTCTCTGGGCAACCTGGGCCACTGCCTCACCACCCTCATAGTGAAAAATTTCTTCCTAATGTCTAGTCTAAATTAGACTAATTTGGACTAATTTAGTCTAATTTCTTAAAGGCAGCAGTACTGTCTCAAGAGGAAAGTATATAGGTAAAGCATGAAGAACTGAGATGTTTGCAGAGGGAAGAAGGTTTAGGATTAGGGAGAAATCTCAGAAATACTTGGGAAGGGGAATGATATGCTCAAGAGTATCACATCATATTCAATAAATTGGTCCTAATATGCAAAGCACTTCATGACATTCCTAAAAGACAACCTAATTTTCTCCTTTTGGCAAGACAGAGCCATTCACAGCAGAGAGAGTGCAATCGGGTTAGCTTATAGCTTAGCCCTGTGCAGTTTGTTTACTGAAATTTCACTTCATACTCCATCACCACGGGACAGTATGTAATTGGAATCAGCTCAGCAAAGGTGAAAGAGGCACCTCGTGGGTTTCATAGACAATGGCATTTCAGCTGGGCAACTTGACTTCACAGGAGATAGAACCAGAAATATTTAAATAGAGATAAATTTGCTTCTGAAAAGTTTTGTTTATCTTTAATTGCAATTTAATTAAAAGTCGTTGATATCAAACGACGAGGTTTCTGCTGCAGTAAGTTCCTCAGGTGATCATTTTCATGCTGATGATGACAGAATCTTGAAGTCAAACCCAATGATAAAATTCGGCAAAGAACATCAGAGGAAAAATATTGATTGAAGCCTCAATTCATGGTTTGTTGAGGTACGATATCTAATGTCTTGCAGCTTAACCTGCTTGTAGTGAAGTCAGCTTGATGCATTCTGTGGCTGTTTCTTGGGGAAATGGTGTGACAGAAGTGGACACTGACTCCTGAGACTTGCTATCATACAGACACGAATTTGCAAGGGAGAGAAAAAAAGGGCACTATCGCAACGATAGAGGTTTTTGCAACATGCGGAAAGTGCAGAGACAACGATGGCTTTAAAGTGAAAGAGGGGAGATCTAGATTAGATGTTAGGAAGAAATTTTTCACTGTGAGGGTGGTGAGGCAGTGGCCCAGGTTGCCCAGAGAAGCTGTGGATGCCCCATCCCTGGAGGGGTTCAAGGCCAGGCTGGATGAGGCTTTGAGCAACCTGGGCTGGTGGGAGGTGTCCCTGCCCATGGCAGGGGGTTGGAACTCCATGATCTTTAACTTCCCTTAAGATCCCTAAAACCCGAACCCAAAACATTCAGTGATTCTATGACTTTTTTTTTTTCTTAACAAAACTACATTACTGTTCATTTTTCCCTATGTGCTTTCATAAAATTATTGTTCGATGATGCCTGGTTGGCTGGCTGGGTAGTATCCTTTAGCCTTCTATTCCTTCTCTTCCCTTTTAAAAATATTCAGTGTATTTGCTCTTTCCTATCTCATGGGATGTCATCTGACTACCAGGAGTTCACAGACACCCGAGGATAAAACCAAGGTATTTTTCAATAAATCATTGGAGAATCCAAATTAAATTAATCTAAATATTCATCTAAATGTTCTCAACAACCTCTCCTATTTTTCATCTACTTTGATTTTTGTTCCTTTGTTTCAAGCATTCATTTTTCAGCCATCTGATTTGATTACAGTTGACCCTCTTGCCAAAAATGGAAGCAAAAATACTGTCAAATATTCAGACTTTCTTAAGGCTTCTAACAAGCAAGGAAGAAAAGCAGTTTCTTAAAATACCCACCTTACTGAAGAATCAAGAGGTTGCAGTCTAAGCAAATGTTAATGAGTTTGATGTATAGCAGTGTCCATTCCCTCACGGGATGATCTAAACCATCAGAGATTTCCTTTCTCCTGGCCAAGAATAGTGCCTTGCAACAGCAGATGTGGGCTGAGAGGTGCAGTTCATGTCAGGTCATAATTGTCTATCAATCTTCTCACTATGCTAGGTCTCTGCACTCATTCTCATAGTTCCAATCTACCAGGCTCATTTGGGACTGGAGTGTTTTCCTGCAGTTGCCATCTCTTTCCTTTCCGCTATATTCCTCATCTCCCATAGAATTTGTCTGAAATGACACTCCTGCTTTTGACACCGCTACTCAACACAATCACTAAAAACTCGAGAAGCTATATATCAAAACACAGGAAAATTTTCAGGCTAGGGCAACTTTCATACCCTAGAGTTTCTAGAAAAAACTTTTTGCAAAAGAACAGAACACAGGGGATGTTCCAAAGTGTGGGAAGCCTGCTGATGTGTGTTAATAACAACAAATGATGAACAAGATTTCCTGGAAAGGCCAGTGTAATATCAATGACAGAATTGATAGAGGAAAAAAAGACAAAAATTATACAGAAATAATAAAAAATAAATAAGTAATAGGGAATATAATTAATTTATACTTGTCACCAAAATTTTACAGAAAACATGTCTCATAAAACAAATGTAATTTAAATATTTGATGATTTTCCAAGACTGGCTAATTAAGGTAACAACAAAGATGTAATCTATTTAGACTTCTGTACGGTGTTTGACTTTTTTGCTGCATAACATTTTGATTAAAAAATTAGCTCTGCATAATATCAATAAAGCACACATTAAGGAGATTAAGAACAGGCTAATTCAGAAACTTGCAAAGCGCTTGTCAGTGGAAAAACATGATGGAACAAGGATGATCTTAGTATATTTCTGCACAGACTGTTGCCAGTTCTGTTGTTATCCCATATTTCTGGAAGGCAGTTTGTGATCACTGTTGGTAATATTTGCAGATAACACAAAGGCTGTCAGCTCGCTAAATAATGCAGAGAATGGAGCAGCAGTGCACAGCAATACACATCACTCAGCCGCTTGATCCCAGACAAGGTTATGTAGCCAATGCCAAGGAGGAGTGGGGAGGAGGATTCCCAGGGCTTGAATCACTCAACATGATGAAAGACTCATTTTTTTTTTCCTTTCACTGCCACCCCAATGCTTGCATGTGATTTTTCTAATGTATCTTTTCCTTAGGAGGGATCCAGTTTTCTTGGGTTGACTGTCTAAGCAACCTTCAAAGGTTGACTCTGTATTTTTGGCTCCTACCAGAGCAGTCCTACAGTGAGCACCTAAGTTCACAGGCAAGTAGGAACGGATGCCCTGAAGGCCTTGACAGGAAGATCCCCTTTCTCTAATTCAGCTGATTAAATTTGGGTAGGCAACATCTTTCCCTGGAGGTCTCCAGAGCGTCCTGCCTATCTCCGCTGACCATCTTGGGCATTTCAGCTCTTCTGGGAGGAACTTATAGAATCATAGATTCAGAGAATCATAGAATGGTTTGGGTTGGAAGGGACCTTAGAGATCATCACATTTCAACCCCCCTGCTGTGGGCAGGGACACCTTCTACTAGTCCAGGTTGCTCAAAGCCTCACCCAGCCTGGCCTTTTGACTTGACACTGATGCAAATAAACTGGATCATATTCCCTGTGGAGCCACTTGGCCTATTTAAATCTGTATTCTCTACTGACAGGGGAATGTGTATAATTTACTCACAGGTACTGGCTAAGCGGCCTTTCTTGCTATTAAGTCCGTTGAATTAGTCCAGTGCAACAAAAACCTGATACCACACGTGAGAATCACTACTCTAAATAGTGCATGTATTGTGCCAAATGTTAAGAGCATCCAGTGTTCTCATTAAGGTCAAGATACATCCTGAATTAAATTCATTCTTTCCCAGGAATTTGGGGCATGAAAATTGAATTTCCAGCTGGTGTAAATGGGAACAAAAATCACTGATTTCCTGATTTTACAGAAAAGTAATGGTCCTTCCTTTTTCTAATGGTATGCTTTTGTTTTCTCTTTGCTTATCAGTTCCAGCCATTCATAATCCACTCTTCTATTTTTCTGTTTTATAGCCATCCCGCAGGAGTAATGTGAAACATAATCAATCAGTATTTGTAAAGCACTCTGAGGCTATCAGGTGGAAGGAAGTGTATAAACGTAAATTGTTAAGATTGCTGTTACAATGCTACCAAGGGACCTGCAAGCAGCATCAGGCCCCCGTACATTCAGATATACACAGACTTTGTCACATCTTGTGAAAACAGCCAGAAGATAAAACCTGAAGAAGCATAGGAAGATAAAAGTTTAATAAAATATAGGAAAAGATGGTTCAGGGATTGTTTATGAGTTTAAGATTGAATCTTTGTTCTACCACAGTTTTTTGCTCGGTTTTGCTTCTAACACTGCCTGTGATATCTACATTTGGACTATAATTACCCTGGATTGTCTATATTGGTCTATGTTGTTCATAATTTTGTGACCTAATCTTTCTGGGCTCCTCTTATAGTCAGTGTTATCTAATACAGCTTTTATGGTGTAATCCATGTGACCATTATTAGACATCCACTTAATGATAAGTAGATCTTATATGATGAGAGAAATTATGCCCAAGTGTTTCTCTTCATTGACTGTTCATTGTCTGGGGTAGACCCAGACAACTGTCTCAGATGTAGGCATCTAGATCTGATCAGGCAAATCCCATCCTATAATTACCTCTGTCAGTAAACTGAACGGTGCCGGGGAACATTCCCAAGCTGGCATGCAATCATCTATATTCTTCAGTTTTTAGAATGATGCCTGGAATGATTTTGGCCCCAAACAACCAGCACTTTCCCAACGTATCCCTGAGTGTGGGTCAGGATCCAGCACCAGCCAGGGACTGTCCATTTGGATGCAGCTACCCCGTTCTGAAGACTGAGATACCCTGATGCTACAGACACAGCCAGGCTGTGACAAATGGCCCCAGGGCTAGAAAATGGTCCTTGGCACTGCTTAGTTTATCCACAGCTCAACACCCATCACAACTGTGGCTGGGAATGTTCGGTGGTTCACCAAGATACACCTGGTGATCCCAAGCTGACAGGAGACGCACAGCCCTGCTGGGTCTAAGCTGTTTGAGCAGTATCCCACAGGAACACTGCGGCAGAGGCAGGAACAGGAGACGCACAGCCCTGCTGGGTCTAAGGTGTTTGAGCAGTATCCCACAGGAACCCTGCGGCAGAGGCAGGAACAGATCCCCTCCAGGCAGGTTTGGGTTTGTTTTGTTTTGTTTTTTATAAATTTGGAATCATTGTTTAAAAGGCAGAAAGAAAGAAGCTGAGCTGAGACATTTTCCATGGACTCACGACCATGTAGGTTTGCTCTTCACAAAAGATGTGCTCTGGTTCCCTCTTATAAATATCTTAAGGCAATGCAGCTTTTAGGAAATATAAAGTACTTTATCTTGTGATTCTTTTCCTAGATGATAAATTAATTAGTTTTCATGCTCCTTCTTAGCTCTTGCTGAAATCACCATGCCTTTCACGTCATTAAACAGTCAGCACCATCACTAGCTGAGATTTATTGCATATCTCTTGATTTCATGTCATTCTAAAGAAATGAAGTCCTGAAGCTGACTGCACTTTGCTCCTTCCCATCAGTTTCTGTAGCAGCTTCTCTGACTGCATTCAGCCCTGTCCTCACAGGACTCACAGCAGAGGCCATCTCAGGACACCTCCAAGAAGGCTGACGAAATTAGCAGAGCTAGCCTGCAACAGAGGAGAAGCAGGAAGCCTCTTAGGAGGACATTTTATGAAAGTGGACTCTCCTACAAGACCTATAGCATTGCTTTTCCATTCTGAACCCACCTCTGTAAATAGAAAATAACACTGCCATATGGGACCACCCTCTGATCTGGGCTAATTAACAACCCTGCCCTCCCTTCTCAATGAGGAGGTGAAATAATGCAAGGCACATATCCAAGATATTGTCAGACCAAGGATTAACACCATCTATTTTCTTACTGGGATTCCTGTGCTTAGGTGCGTCTTTTCCAGCTTCCTTTGGATCTGTAGCATTAAAATGAAATTTCAGTGGCTTCACTGGTCAGCTTGGAAGCCCAGAGGGTAGATATGGTCTCTGTACAAAGCCTTAGGGAGGACACAGGTAGCAGGCATAACTTACAGTTCCACAGATCTCCATCTAGAGATGGGTTGTAGCAGATACTTTTGTTTTCAAAGTACTTTTCCAAATAGGCAGGGACACGAAAATAAAGGCATATGGCGATGGAAGAAATGAATATTCATTGTTAGCCTTTTATGATAGCAGGAAGCACAGTAACAAGAGCTGAAAAGATGGGTTTTAATTCCTGCAGAAGCGATAAGGAGAAACACATATGGGAGCGTATTTGATTTTTTCACTCATCTGAGGTAGCTTCCTCAGTCATTTCCATTTTCTCTAGCTGAATCAATATTTTCTCTCTCACAAAAGGAAACAAAACCACAACTTAACCTCCCCACCCACACAAAACATATTACTTAACTGCCTGCTGCTCCCAGCTATCTTTGCAAGTTGTCTTCTTTCAGCATTTTAATTTGTCAGTCCTCTCAAGAAATAAAATACATTAGCATCACGCATTTTATGATGCTCTTACTTGTCACAGATCTCGCAGCTCCTTGCTAACACCTGAGGCTTTTATCCGGTAACAGTGTGAATTAGCTATAGTTGCTTAGAAAATGGCAAGTCCATTTTTGCAACCAAAAATAACCTAAACAGGAGCAAAACCTATTTATTTCTTTCTAACAAATTTCCATGAAAGCTTCCAATTTTTGGTGAAAAAATGAAATTTAAAAAGATTTTCAGAATTAATTGGAAATAAAATGTATTTTAAGTCTGTTCCCAAAAGCTTGATTTTTTAATTAACACCTTTTGCTTTCAAAACTAGAAGAACTTGTTTATTGGAGGAGAAACAAAATAATCCACTAAATGTAGAATAAAACAGTGGGTTTATGCCCAATATTTTTCAAAATCTGTTTTTTATATGTGAAAGTATCAAGCAATTTTATTCCACAAATGTTAACCCTTTGGAAATCCTGGCTTGGCAATCCTGACTTACATGCATAGTATTTTAGCAACTTCACCAACTGCCCTGTGGCTGTCTAAGGAAATGACACCTAATTGGGGGAACAAAACTTTTATAATTAAGGTGAGTATTTGAAAATATATCAATACATAAAGGATCTGATACCTACTTCTTCCCGTACAAGAGTTTCAAAGGCTCTTTAGTATCTATTCCTTTTGTTATCACCACTACAGCCTCCTGTGTCTTTGCTAGCAGCTGCACTATCCATGTTTTTCATCAGTCTCAGTTGTTTCTGTTTAAAATCTCCAAGGGCAATGGGTGAAGGTTTTTGGTCTTACAAGACCAGACATCCTCCCTAAAAGGCACAAGTCACCTCAGTGGTTCATACCCTCCATTTCTGCAGCTGTCAGGATCTCTTCAACTTTTTTCGAAACCACCTCATAGCACAAAAACCAAACAGCAAATTCAACCACAGTAAACAGAGTTTTTTGTTTTTTTTCCCCTGCAGGGTCACCCCAGCTCTTACAGCCTTTCTCCAGTGCCCTCATCCCCCGGTACCAGGCACAGATCCCCTCTGTGTCCCCCTTTCCACCCCTGCTCTCCCTGCCTGGCTCCTGTGGAGTGCTTTGGGGAAGTTCAGAACTTAACTGACAATTCCTAAGAAAGGATTTTCTCTTAAAATCCACATTTCTAAAACTAAATTCACTACCACACTAGAGTTCTTCTTTCCCAGTTTGAGGCAGAAAATCATATAAGTGTATGAAGATGAACTGCTAGTCAGTCTGAAGTATATTTTATTTACTCTTATACACACAGTCGCTGTGGCTATTCTATATTATTCCTCTGGTTTTTCACTATTTAATGCCTTTTTGTACTGTTAATTTTTACTATATCCACCTGGCTATTAAACCATAACAACTTAAAATCCTTATGTCAATAAGACTGTTTGTAGCTTTACTTGCTTGTGAATCAACTTATGGCAATCTGGCTTTTGGGCATCCATCTCTACCTTCTTCAATACCTGCTCAGTGCCCCTATGCCAACCCCTTGAGCCCACTGATAATTCATATTTAAACTATCGACAGGTTTGGTGTGTTTAAGTAACCCTCAGTTCTACCCAGAGGGACTGTTCCCTCCCTGCTTTAGGATGTCTCTGCAAGTAAATTCAGATTGCTTTGACTTGCTGCTATGTAATGTTTTTCCAAAATTATGTCTGCCTTGCTCTGTACTGTAATCCTCTTTTTTTTTAAACAATCATTTGTTCCCAAAGTTCTCTCCTTTCTGAGAGTTGGCATCTCCAGTTATTTTCCCCAGATACAGTTGCATTTTTTCCAAGCTGAATCTCATTTCAAATGTTTCTGAGTGTTTGAATCTCTCTCTGGTTTCTTACTTCTCTGGGCTGCAGACTCTGTGAACCATCATTTGGTTCCCCCAGCTAACATCCCTGATGTGTCAGTTATTCCCCTTTAAAGAGGATTCATAGAATGACACGAGGGAGGATATAAATATCAGCATATCCCAACACTGTTCCCAGAAAAGATGCTGATGCCCTGATTGTTTCTGAGACATACTTCAAACTGACTTTTTAGATTCTCCATGGATTTTGCCATTTGAGACAACCAACATAATGCACCGGTCACTTTATCATCCACGCTACCTGGGGGGTAATGCCAGATCACACTTTGTTATTGCGTACTCCAACAGACAGGCAAGACCAACTTCCAGTGCCCTTCAGCAATATTGTTCTATTTTCCTGCTCAGGAAGGAAACCAGAGTGTGCTCAGTCACAGCTTTCATTGCAGACATTTCCCTGCCCTCTCTTTGCACGGTCTGTGCTTGAGCAATGCCGTGTCCGAATGCTCCGCTGCAGCATCCTGGCAGGCAGAAGGTGTCCAGGACCAGGAGAAGCTGCAGAAAAAAATCCATCCTTTGCCATATCTTATTTAGGCACTAGAGGGACCTGCTCCTCCTAGGGTGGTCCAGGCTGTTTGCACTGTGTTCCTGTACATTTAGGTTAGATATTTGGAAGAAGTTTTTTCCTGTGAGGGTGGTGAGGCAGTGGCCCAGGCTGCCCAGAGAAGCTGTGGATGCCCCATCCCTGGAGGGGTTCAGGGCCAGGCTGGATGAGGCTTTGAGCAACCTGGGCTGGTGGGAGGTGTCCCTGCCCATGGCAGGGAGGTTGGAACTGGATGATCTTTAAGGTGCCTTCCAACCCAAACCATTCTGTGATTCTATGATCTGGCCAACGTTCTGAGTCAGTGCTGTGGAGGGCTCACTGGGCAAGGGCACAGCAACCAAGAGAAGTGATTGCAGCTTTCTCCCTGCCAGACCAGGTACCAACAGCATATAACCCACAGAAGAAATGAGTACCAAGCACCCAAAGGCTCCAGGTGGAGCTTCTGCAGCCTGTGCTGAAGCCCACAATGCTAAGATATCTCTGCCCACAGCACCCATAACTTCGATAAGGCGACAGACTCTGTCAAAGGCTATTATAAGCCTGCACGTGTAGAAATGAGGAATCACGTTCTGACTTCCCATTCAAGGTCTCACTTACGTGTGTAAGTACAAAGGCTCAATAAAGCCTTTGCATTTAGATTTTATTCACCGGGAGCACTCAACCATCGGCATAAGTGCATCATAAAATAGACAAAGAGCTGTAATTTGTACCAATGGAGCTTAGCATTTCCTGGGGTTGTTGAGGCAGATTCCCATCATGTGCAATGCTTTAAGATGAGCAAATAGGAGGCTGATAGGGTCTTTCCTACAGAATTTCCCACCTTCAACCTCTCCTTCCTGTTGCATGTAAGAACTCCAGCCCACATTTGCAAGTGCCTCCAGATCAGCAGTATCTATCTAGGCCACCAAATGAAAACAGCCTGAATTTGAAAGGTGGGTGTGCTTGCAGCATCCATTCAAATAGCTAAAAATTCATCCCATTTTACCAAGGCAGTTGTGAATCTTAGCCACTGACTTCTGTCAGGTAGGTTTCCGATCCAATGCTCCCAATGTTGTTGCATCCCTCGGAAGAATTTCACATTTCCACACCTCTGCAGGACCTCAGGCTCCCAAACTGAATCACTGTCTCTGCGACCTAACACAAGCCCTCCAAAGCCCTCAAAAATGGGTTCCTGCTTTGTATGTCCTGTTCATCCACACAGAATTGGGGTGGGGGGGGAGAGAGGGATAACAGCATGGAAGGGATTGCTGAATATGCTGTTTTTCTCCAACACTGATAATCACTTTAAGCTGAGCATAGCCCACTGTTTGTCCAGTCCTGAATCAGGCAGATTCTGCTCACTGACAGTCTCAAGCTCCCAAGTTTCCACTCTCCCTCCTTCTGTTTCAGTAAGGGTTTATTATGGAACAGCCTTGCTCTCAGGCTTTGCACAATGTCCTTGGTCCCATCCCAAAATAAATCAACTTCTCCTTGACAAAACTATCTAAAATAGAGCAGGAATTTGGTGGAGAGGGAGACACAGGAGCAGACATCTGCATTTTGGGGGTTTTCTTTTTAATTACATTTCTGCAATTTAGCCTTGTGAATTAAGCATAAAGCTCCTGCAAAGCAAGCCTGCCTTTTCTCCTGCCTTTTCTCCTGCCTTGCCTGCAAGGGGCTGTCAGGTCTGCTAGGGCTGGATCTGCTGTCCCAAGCAGTGCTGGCAGAAGCTCCTGGAGGAGCAGAGCTTGCTGCCTGGAGAGTTGGTGGGCAGGTCTCCTGCTGCAAACACATGCATTTCTCTGCTGCTCTCCTTTGGTCCAGGGAGCTGCAGAATTTTTTTCCATCTTATGTAATGGTCTGCTGGTGT
>NW_010110424.1:0-15086 GCF_000699245.1 Pterocles gutturalis | reverse complement strand
ACCCAAACCATTCTATGATTCTATAAGCACACATAAATTGACTAGGTATCTATACACATAACTGCCTGAAACCTTTTCAGTTGCAATTCTAAAGCCACATGAATGAGAGGGGGAAGCACTGTGTACTTTATTTCCTGATATATGATGCAGACTTGAAATATTACGAAAATATTAGTATTGGGTTTTTTGTTTTCTACAGGAATGTAATTCTTGTTTTCCTGTTTTCTCTTGCAAAATTGGTAATCAAAACAAAAACTGCCAGAGAATGAAATTAATGCATATTGATATATTTTTTAATTTGAGTTTAAAAAGACTTTTCAAACAAGTGCTTGGGAGGGAGAAGGGAAACTCTCTTTGTTGAAGACTATGCACCTTTCCCTCTTCATGTAATGCCTAAAAAACAATACTGCTTAGAAGGGTAAAAGGGAGAGTACCTACAAGAGAGATTGTTTTTTTTAATTATATCAAAGTTAGACAAAAAGGACCCAGGGATCAAAGGCATTAACATGATATTTCACTGTTTCAAAACCCACCATTTCAGCTCCAGGTTCGACAGCGAACAATCAGTCCCATAAAACTTGTAAGTAAGATGCAGGAAAGACAGGTAGATCCCAAAGTATTTAGATTTAAAGCATGAGTACCACTTTGCTTTATTAACATCTCTTCAACTGGAGAGAGTATTTTCATAATATTTTAGACCATCCTAAGCATGATGTATTAACCTTATTTTTGCAGAAAAAAAGCATTTCATTAAGAAGGACATGGTATGTTTGATGAGGGTGTAGGATCCTGCTTCCATGAAGACAAACCAAGACAAAAATGAACACAAAGGGAGACAAAAGCACAGCAAAAAAACCCAAAAATATAAATTTTTTCTGCTTACTCTAGTTTTATAACCTCACTCTTAGAAATACAGGTAAAGTCTGGTATCAGTGTCGAATTATAGTATCACAAAAAAGTGTGATGAGTTTAATGGTTTCTCTTAATAATATTATGTTTACTAATTAAACCTTAGTTTCTGGGAAACTAATTTTTGCCTCTTGATTCCAGACTCCTCTTGCTCACTGCCAGTGGTCTCATCCAAGTCTTGGACTGTTTTCATTTGTAATAATTCTCTTTTTATAGATTCAATTTCATCTGAGATCTCCAAGCAATTCTATATAACTCAGTCAAACTGGACTTTTAAAATCCTGAATATAGGAAATAAGTTTTTTGCACGGGGCTCTAAAAAATTAGATGGTTAAAGTCAAGAAAAAACAGCACTCAAACCAACTTAAAAAGCCAACCTCTTTCATACATTTTTATTCACTTCTGTCACTTTAATTTGTGTTGCTTCTTATAAATCAGTCTCTTGGGCTGCTGCTTATTTTTTTTGGCCTTTTCTTAACGCTAACTTAAATAATTTGATACAAGAGAATGGATGGCAGAACTGGTGAATAAATGGAAATGTGCTAGTCTCCAAAGAGATGAAAAAAGGAGGGAAGGAAGGGTGTCGTTCTTGGGTACTCCCAAAAGAGGCAAATTTAAGAAAAAGCATATATGAATCAGGAAACAGGCTCACAGAGGTAGCTGAAGCATTCACAAGGAATTTGCATAATTTCAATTGTTCAAAAATTAAATTGGGCACAGCCATGAGAACAATATGATGTAAGGAATATTCTTGCAATTATGGAGCAAGTGCCTCCGAAACGGTCTCTTGGGTCCATCCTTGTGTAATTTCTAAGATCTACAGAAATGTTTCTTTCCTGATCCAGCATATGACTTACCTCACCAAGACAGCCTTCTTTTACCATATATTTCCTGACGTGATTCCAGATGCGGCTTTTGGTCAGCAAGCTGCCTCCAGTGGCCTGCTCAAATTTTTCATAGCTTCCATATTTCTGCAACGTCCGCTCCATGATGTTAATGGACTATAAAATACAAAAGTATAGCAAATAGGAATGCAGTCAGACTGGTGTGTGTATTCTTTCTCTCCCTCTTAATCTCTCTCTTTTTTTAAAATATTTTTTTTCTTTTTTCAACTCATTGGGAGTCACTATTAGTCATTAGATACAGGCTGACACACTCTGTAATCAATTTATACCATCTCCAGACATACATTAATGCCCAAGTACTGCAAAAAAGATTCTGATCAACTCATCTTGGACCCACATACATGAGCATAACACAGATGATTAGCAGTTCAGTGAAGTAACACCCATTTTCTCTTTAATTTTGGGAATGTTGTACTACTGCCTTGTAAATCAGCCATAACAGGTCACAAGGACATTTGCAGTTTAAATTGTCAGCATGTTTCTCTTTATGGTTTTCCAAATAATTTAACGAATACCAACTATTTACTGTCATCTTGCTTGGTTTCTTAAGCATGTTTCTCTTTATGGTTTTCCAAATATGTTTACGAAGAACAACTATTTACTGTCATCTTCCTTAATTTCTTGGTATTTTCTAAATTAGGAATGCTGAACCATGATTAAGCAGATGTGTAACTGTAATTTTAATTATAATATTTCTACCAAAATTCACTCCTTATGATGAAATCCTCTGTACCATGGATGTCTGTTTCAGAAAGGAGGAGAAAGATCAGGAACTTCATTCACAGAACTTTCATTTAAACCTTTCATTTAAATTACAATAATTCCTTATACACCCCCAAAATGAAGGAGGTACGTTTCATTAGACAAACAAAGTGGTATCAGCAATTCTCTCACGTATTGCTGGTAGACATCCCTCGTGGGTGGAAAGCAGAGCACGATGCCTATAACGTGATCTGAACTCTGCATGTTGAAGATGTTACTGGTAGGGTGTGAAATGCTCATCCACAGTGATCTACCGTCATTTCACAGCCTTAAAAGAAAATGTGCTCTAGAATAACTTCTTGCCCAGCTACAGGGAACAGCTTTTTCATAGATAGCAGAAGCTCCCAAGAATCTCATAAAGAAAAAAATATTACTGCTATTACCTTAAAAAAAAAAAGAAGGAATGCTTTTGCTAAGAAAATACCACCAATGATGAAGGTGGAAATCTTGCAGACTGAATCTCTTTTTATGTTGTACACTTATATCCATGCATGAAGCTGATAACATGCTGGTTGTTTGCAGCTCTGTAATTCTGACATTGTCAGACTGGCTTACTGTCCACAAAAACAGGATTAATTTTGTATCTCTCACAGCTACTAACAATCCTTTTCTATTTTTTTTTTCAAGTTGAAACTAAGCAACCCTGAGTAACTGCTACTGAAAGCCATAAAAGCTAGCTAGATGTATTATTAAAGTCCTGTAGCTCTTTGATGAGAAAAATATCACCTACCTGAATGCCAAAGAAATGTTGCATCTAGTGTTAAGTATTTCTATGTCTGCCTCTAATACTTGTTATTAAATTTGAAGGGCCTCCTGGTCAGATCTGAATTTCTTTTTCAAGAATGAAGAAAGCGGCATAATTTACTACTTTAGCACAGAAAAAACAAAACAAAACAAAAAAACCAGCCCAGGTTAGCTTAAAGAAGGATGTTTTGGGTGGTTAAACAATCTAGAAACAGGCTCACCAAAAAGGCACCCAGTGTTGTGACATGAAGCCCATCTCCTCTGACTGCCTCCCGTGTGGCCCCAGCTCTCCAGCCACCACACTAACTCCACCAGTAGTTTCAGGCTTGACAGGGACTTGCAGTGGACCCACTGGTGGCCTGGTGACATTTGGCTGGTTCCCAGGATCTGGCTCGTTGGGGCAGCTGTGCCCCCGCACTTGCTGAAGCTAGCATGAGTAGGAAGTGGATGTTATGAAGAAAGGCATCAACAAGGAACACATTCTCTTTTCTTTTTCAAGTTTTCTTTATAACACAAGGCGTCAGGATGTCTGAAGAGAGGTATCGTAAAAGAAGAATGCCGTGCCACCACCCGAGCCACCGCACACGATTTGGCTCAGCCCCTCCCTGTGACAACACCGCGATGAGCACAGCTCCATGTTGTGTGTTACGCGGCCCTGCTCAGCATCGGAACAGGGACCTCCCAGGAGAACTGACAGGCACCTTGCAGACCTTTGGCTCAACTGTTTGCAGTCCTGAAGACCAGAGGCAATGGGTTGCTGCTGTGAAAACTGCCATGTCCTTCTGCAGCTTAAAAACAAATTATGTTTTTCAAGATGAATGCATGAAAAATAGAGGATGCCTCCTCATCTGGTGCAAACTGTAGGCATTTAACAGAGGTTCAGTGCTGTTATTTTTACTCTTACTCCCATTAACCTATTGCACAGAAGTATGAGTAAGGAAGCTACAGCTTTGTAGCTCCCAGTGACTTCCCCTATATATTAGGTCTTGTACAAATGCAGAGGTGTGGCGGGGCCTAAAAGATTATTAAAAGAGATTAGAGATTATTTTTTCTTGTGAACAGTCAAGTCTTAACATCACTTGTCATTTAAAAAGGACCTCAGATAAATGAAGCAAGGTTAGTGTCTAAGTATTGAAAGAAGGAATACATGGGTCCCACACACAAGGCCTAATGTTTCTGGAGACTAATGACAATTGTTTCTAGCAAAATTTAGGATTAAGGGCTAGACGTAAAGAAAAAATCAGAGCAAAACTAGTTCTTGTTTAATAGCTTGCATATTTTCCCAAAGGATTTTTTCCCTTTTTTATTAATTACATATGAACTTTTAATTTCTAAAAACATCAGCTGTTTTCGAAGTTTTTCAGTGCCTGCAAATGCTACGGCATTCTCCTGTCTTACACAAAATCCCTGGCTAAAGAAGCAACCCAAAAACAGGTGAGTGAGATTCACAGGCTGAAGAATGCCAACAAAGGCAGGAAAAGATAAGAAGTAGGCTTGAAGAACAGCAAAGATACTTCACATACTTTTTGAAAAGAGTAGAACAAATCCAGAGTGCTGACCAAGTCAAGCAGGGGTGGATGACAGCAGGTTGGATGAGGCAGAGGACCAACAAAACCATTTGAGAGCAAGGGGGCAGTTTCTTCTCAACATTAAAGCTCATAAAAACAAGGGTGTTTGAGAAGGGTATGTAAACTTTTCTAACCCGCTCCGTGTTATGACGCTGTTCATAAAGACTCTGAGATGTGGCTTTACGTAGGTTGGTTTGGTGACGTTATTCCAGAGGACTCTCCTACCTTAGTCAGAGTGCAGGTATTTTCTAAAACCACCTCATCACAACAAACAGGGAGAAAACAAGCCCTGAACGCGCATGAAACTTCCTGCTTGGCCGTCTGTAACAGAAAACTCCCTGAAGCTCCCACGTAGGAGAAGCCCCAAGTTCTAGCTCCTCCTGCCTGCCTGCAGGCGCCTTCCAGAATTCCTGGGCTGTTTCAGGCTTTTCCTAAAATGCTGTGAGACACTTGAACCAACAGCACAAGACAAATAGCAGGTTCTCAGAGATACTTGCCCCTGAAGAAGCACAGACCTGCTCTGGCCTCTCCCACCTCAACCCAGTGCATGGCTGCAGCTCCAAGGGGAAGGGTGGGATACCGAAGGGTGCCTCCTCTACTTTATGTGCCACATGGAGTAACCTATATCCTGACACTTCAGCCACCTCCAAATAGATGTTGCAAGTTGGAACCCATGCATATTGAGAAAGACATTAAGCTTAAGCCTCAGGTTTGGGATATTTTTGGATCCCAGGCATTGAAGACAACACAGAACCCTTCATTTGGGATTCTGCACCTGTCCCTGAGGTGAGATGACTCAAAATCTGGTGTTGAAAGAACTTGCTGGGAAAGGGGAAAAATCCAGACCAGCATGTCAGCTCTTGCCTACTCCAGCATCCAACTGTGAACTTATTTTCCAGCCTCTGGACCAGCAGAAAACAACTAATATTGCCACAGTTCCTAAGATCAATCTGCAAACTCTTCAGAAACAGGTGAAAAAAAAAAAAAAAAAAAAAGGAAGAAAAGAAGTACTATGTGCCTGTACCAGGCTACTGGTTAGAAGTAGTAATTCCTGTTCTTTTCATTATTATCTAAAATCGCTACTTATTGCTACTGAAGAGTGCCAAAAGGGGCAGTCCCAAGACAAGTCCCCTTGCACAGCAAACCCTGCTGATGCTCAGGAAAGTAATGCCACAGAAGCATGAAGAAGAGCAAGACAAGGCTCTGTTTAATTGACAGGTTTAGGTTGTGGTGGTGTTGGCTTTTTAAAACAAATTATTTATAGCCAAGTAGGTCTCTGAATCCCAAGTCACCCATGTGCAGCAACACCGATTAGTTACTTGAGAGTTATTGTAGACACATGCACTGAGAAAACATGGTCATGAATTGTTTGAGGCAACCGAGTTCGAAAACAGGCTCAGTGACCTATCAGCCGGCCCCTGGCATTCAGTCAGCTCGTCCTACATTCAGAAGCAGCTCTGCTACAGAAGGGTTGTGGTCTCTGTTGAGGTTTGCAAGACAGACAAAGCTTGCAGGCACTACCACTTTCCTTCCTGCATAGGTTATTTGCTGGGGGAGGGAATGTTTCCCAAGTGCATCTTTAGGTAACACTAAGATGTATCAGATGGAACTTGTTAGTCTAATCAACAGCTATAAAATGGTGGCTGTCCCCTTTTTTGGGTCAGCAAATAATTAAAGGAGGGAAGGAGGTAAGAGCAGGTTATTGGGGCTAGTCTCCTTAGGCTGCAGTATTTTCAGTTTTCTTCAGTGTTTACAAGATCTTTTCTTTTGTGTGCTTGTTCTCAGTGTGATAAAGAGTATGTTTAAGTAATTTAGAACCAATTGATAGATGTACTTGTCATGAAAAGCTTTTTAAATACTTTGGAAGGAATTAAAAATTAGTATTAACTTGTTTTTTGTATGAGACTGTGTCCTGAAATAAACCTCTACTCCTGTAACATCACCAGAAGTGATCCAGTCTCCTCTAGTGGAAGAGAGAAGTTTGTGTAGGACCCTGGGAATGTATTTTACCTGGATGGTTTGATATGCTTTCTGTTATATATTAACACACTTTATCTATAAATCTTAATTTAGGAGGGAATTTGTTACTAGGGGACAATGAGGTGTTCTACAATTAAGTACGCTTCACAGTCAGTGATGCATTGTTGAATCTTCAACATGCCTAAGCTGTGGCATCACCTGGGCATTGCAAAGGATTACTCAGTGTTGAATGTCATGTTGTTTAGCCTTCCAGCTCCACCTATTTTTCCAACGTCTGATAAATCTGCTAATTGTAGGTTATTTGTATTAATGACTTAAAAGGTGTGCAATACAAACACTTGCAATGTAGCATAACTGACTTATTAACTCAAAACTGTTACAATTTTATGAGTACAAGGGAAAAGGATGTACAACTCCTTCACGGGGGGATTACTCATTCAACAAAATGATGATTTAAAAAAAAAATAGGCATATAAAAATAGATTTCCTGCCTTCATGTACCATTCAAAGAAATTACTGTTAACACAAAGGTTACTCGAAGCTTCTTGCTGATTTTGGTACAGTAAATTGCAACTGTTAAGTTGTCTGCTCTGCAAACACTGGGGACAATTACTTCAAGCTAAGTATTGCCACCTCTAGCATCTGTGCAAAAATAACACGCACTTTAAGTGTTAAGAAAACTTAACGATGAAGGACAAGTAGTTTGAGACAGAAGGAGTGCTAAAAGGAAAGCCCCAAGAGCTTTCATAGCTCTTGGAGCCCGCAGTTGCTGCACTGACCCTAAAACACAGCAATAAGAGAATTAATTTCTGTAATATTAGATATGTCAATCAATGTGAAAAGCTGCAAGTCTACATACTATTTTTTTACTCTCAAGTTCTCTTGCCTAAAAGCACATATTGTGTGACTCATGAAAGAGCCTTATTATGAAGAAAACAGGATAAATTAGAAAGAGAGAAACAGAGAAAAGTATGAGCAGAGACATTAAATACGTTACAGTAATGCTGTATTAACCAATTCCACAGACATGCACTAAAGCAGAAAGGGCAATAAGAAAACGCAATCTGTTTTAATGTCCTAGCAGGCTATACAAAGCTGTGGGTAAAAAAATATTTTTTAAATTAAAAATCCTCTAAAATTCTGAAATATCAGGTTTTGAGGTCATTTCACTGAAGTATCCTAAAAGCCCCCTAAAAAATCGGTGAGTTCTGTCGTAAACAGCTGGTTTTACAGGGATATTAGTCATAGAAGAGCAAGTGTAAGTTGCTTTAAGCACCTTTTATAGAATAAAACAGGAATAATTCTGTTTCTGTTCACAGAAAGCAAAGCTTCCTAAAATAAGTACAACAATAAATGAAAGCCGAAAATGTTTCAAAAAACAAAACGGAATTTATCCTTGTTGCAGGAAAAGAGATGACTACACACAGTTGTGTTTCTACTGCAAATTCGAATCTTGACACTGTGAATACTTTTTTTGCAACTGAATTAATCTTTCCTGAACTTAACACTTCCTGTAAGATACCCACGTGTTTCTTATGACAAGTAAAATCTGCATGGAAAAAAAAAATTAGCACGGAGGAAAAGCAAGTGCTCATACAATATTTTCTGGTAAAAATGTTGATTAATGCTACTTTTTCTGGAGAGCAAATTTGCATGAAATTAAATTCAAATTTGCGTGAAGATTAAAAGTTCTAAAGGTAGTTGTAGATAAAAAAAGAGAGAGTGCCACCTGCTGGGCTTGGAGCTTTGTTAAAGCTGTTTTTTTGGTTGGTTATATGAAGTGCAAAATGTTGTTGTTCAGTATTTTTAGGAGCTGAACTTTGAATAAATGCTTTTCTTGCTAAGAACTTCTGTAACATAAACTAAACCTGATGAAACAATTTCTGTCCTCCTTGGTAAGTTTCAGAAATATCATACTTCATTGAATATTAAATCCTTCACTGCTTTTTATAAAGTTGTTATACAGCCTTTATTTTCCCATGCTTTGTACGTAAAGGGAAAAAGGAAGAGTTACAAATCAGAATAATATTGAGGAATCATTCATTATTAAAATATTCATTATTTAGGTGGGGGTTTTTTTTCTTAAAAGAAGGGTAAATCAATGACAGGCTGCTCCATAAAATCATCATGCATCAAATAATTTTTAAGGCTCTGCTAGCTCATACTGAAAGGGATAATTTGTATTAAATTCAGGTTGTCAAATCAGTTACTGTTGCTTTGTTGTAATCTAGAATTAATGTTGCTAATATTGCTACAAAAATCAAAGGAAAACATGCTAAAGAGCTCTAGTCAAGGAGTAGTTTTATTTGCTGTCAGTATGATTTAGTTGGTTGTATGGAAGCTGACTTTAAGAACAGAACAGCTGTTCTCTATCCTCATAACAAAAATAAATTCTTAATGAAAATCCAGCTACTGAGTTTTTAAAATATACAGCTATTTTAATGTGAAAATGCAGACCAAGCCTTACAGTACAGTGACTTAATAGGTAATAACACCTATGTGCATTCTTGGATTTGGAAGAAAGAAAAAAAAAAAAAAAGAGTCGGACCCTTCAGAAGTCAAGGGTCAGTTATTAGATTCCATGGTACTTGAATTCATGTATCCTTTGCACCAGGAATTTTGGGGGGTTTTAAGTGAAATATTCATATCACAAAGAAGTGAAACTCATGGAGCAGCGGGATCTCTTCCCAAGTTAAGTATCCCTTGACATGAGACTCTCTAGAAGAGCTTGTCCGACTTAAATAAGATCTTTCTAAACCATTTTAAAATAGCACAAGTGGGAAGAGGACTGGTCCTGTTTTTATATAGGCCAGCACTGGGTTTTGTCACTTAGGTCAAAGTTGAAAGCAAGGTTTTTGTTGTTCTTGTTGTTTTGAGGCTTTTTGTAACTCAAAGACAGGTAGGAAGCCAGGGCAGCTACACAGAATGGGAATGTCTGTAGCTATGTTACCAGAGTGGCTGCATACTATTAAAAAAAAAAAAAAAAAAAAAGGTGTGTGTGTCTCTGGAATGGAATTTGTCTGCTGCTTGATTGTGCCTAATGCATATGCAAATATGCTTTCAAAGTTGATTAAAACAAGAAACATCAACATATGCTTATCCAATAACCATGACCTCAAATAATTGCTATCCCTTCCCAATCCCTGCGTCAGCAAGAGGATTGGCAGGATTTCTACGCTGCTTTTTTCCTCTGTTTAGCCTATCTAGGCATTGTATTTTTCCTGTATTGGACTCTGCATCCTTGTCTAAAAGGCTTTCTTGCCTTAAATTATGCTTCATTTAAGCCCATTTATAAGAAACTGTGCCTTTATCCTGTAGAATCCTATAAATACTAGGAAGGCTTTTGGTTTTTAATCAGAAAGATCTTCTTTTAGTTCTACTGCTGTATTCTCATCTTTGATGTATTTTTCAAACACTATGGGAGGCTGATAAGGAGAAACAACTTGCTACAAAGAAAGCCAAATACCACCTTAATAGGTCTAGGAAAAAAAACAGTGGAAAAGGACGAAAAAAAGGAACCATACCTGCTTAAGAAATCTGTCAGACGCATGGCTGTGCTTAGCTAACACGTTTGGCAGAGCAGGGTTTGCATACTCAAACTGAGGATTGTACGTGAAATCGGACTTGAAGAATTTCATCTTCTCTTTCTCCACGTTGGAAGGCTTGATTGCAGTCAGTAAACAGAGTTTTCGGCTCGAGGCGTCACCTTCTTTTCCATGGCTTTTTGAAGACTGGGATTGCTTTGGCTTTGTTAGATTAAAATGCCTCTTAGCTCTACTTCTGGGTCGAGATGGCAGTCCTATGCTGTTCCCTGGAACTGAAATACCGTTTGTAAACTTTATGCTGGTAGACACTGGGCTAGTGACGACGATGGAGGGCTGTCTGTTTGTATAGTACCATCCGCTGCTGAGCAAGGGGAGTGGGAATTTGATTTTGCGGTGCTCACTGCTTCGCAAGGTGGCAGAACACTTTGTAGTTTTTCTTTGTTTCTTGTGGTGAGCAGATGACTGCTTTTGAGCATGGTGTTTTTTCTCCTCTTTGCTCTGCAGAAGGACGTTGTAGCTACTGGTTCCTGTTGTGAAAATGTCCTTAAGGATCCCAGAAGGTGGCTGCTGGAGGCTGTTTTCACTATTAATGTTCAGCTTATGTTCTTCTGGACTCAGGATTGATTTCTTAGAAAGCTCTGTCTTAGGCCAGTGAAGTTTTTCTGCATTGAGGGGGAAAAAAAAAAAAGATACTTTAAGTTAATCTAGACATACAGGAGAATTGTGCGTGTGTTATCACTTTTGAGCAATTAGACTGGAACATGTAAGATCTAGCTAAACAAGGACTTACGCTTGCATCTCCATGCATAAGTGCACTGGATGCAGCTCCGAATTAACTTGCTTAAATCCAGACTGTGCAGGACTTATGACTCTTCACCAGTTCTAACCATCCCCTTCTTTTGCCAACCAGTTCATCCTAGAACATTAGGAAGAATAAATCCTGCCACAGAGAAATGCTTCCTACTTCTGAACCTATAATGAAAGGATTCAGGGAACAGGAGAAATGGCCGGAGCTTGATTAAAGCCCACTTAAGAGATTTGAGCTTCAGCCCACAGTTATACATAGCTGAGCTGTTAATTACTCTACATACAGTAATTATACTCTGAATGGAACATTAGCAAGAGATCACTAAATGCCTCCAAGGGAAAAAAAAAAAAAAAAAAAAAAGATCGATAGTAGTTTAATTTCAGCTTTATTTTCACAGTAAAATTAGGTTTTGCTCCCAATGTAAGCACCATGACAATGTATTTCATGCTGTTGGACCTCTGTCAGCTCCATGTCAACCTGTGTTCCTCTGTTCTCCTGAAGATGCTGTTCTAAAAAGCAAAAAGACAGAGGTCCTATTTGCATGAACATACAACAGGAAATCTGCAGAGAGGCAGAAGCATGAGATTATTCTCTTCCACTAAAGCATGTGTATTTTATGCAAGCTCAGTTTTGTTTCACAGCAACTTTGCAAATCCTCTTTATATGCTTAGTGCAGGAACATGCTCCTTGGCCAGGCTGTTCAAATTCTGTCAGGTCATCCTCATCACAGAGGTGGCAACCTGCCTACCTGGCTTACCTTGCCTTATACTATGATCTGAGTATGGAATTTACTGACTACATATTTCAGTCTTTGCAGCAGAAAAGAGCCAACAAACATATGCCCAAGCCCTCAGTTACCCTTGAGGACCTCTCTAGAAATGTGAAATCTATGTACGCAGATTCTTTTCATTGATCTCACTTCCAAACACTCCAAGTCAAAAAGCCTCAAGTCCCTAAAAAAAAAACCAAAAAACACCCCCCCCCAAAAAAAAAAAAAAAACAACCTCACAACAAAACTAGCACAGTCTTTCCCAAGAAGACTTTCCCAGGACATTTTCCATTTATTGGTATTTTGTTCCACTCTGCAACAGCACAGTAATGAAAACATAGGTCTTAGAGACACTGGTGAACTACTAAATGAAACAATCTGCCAGGTTTAGAGTGGAAGGTGAGAGTACTGGAGAAGGGATGTACCTGAAGACTCCTAACAGGATATATGGGAATCACAAATCTATTATAATTTGTCACTGATGAAATACTTTCAATGTCTAAGTTGCTAGCTTTGAATCTTGTAGCATGAAAGACCCTCCCTAATCTTGTCAGAGGTTATCAGTTAGGAAAATAATTATATTTTATGGTAAATTCAGGAACTAGGTTATATTATTGGTATCCATCCTTTAGAATCTGATGTATTGAGATAATCTTTTGTTATATTAACAATACACGTAGTAAAGCCTAATGTAAGAATTCTTCCAGATTTTGGGGAGTGTTGTAGAAAAATCTTCCTCTAGGCTACTGGTCAGCTACTATCCAAGCAGCTTCTTAAATACCTGTTTCATAGGAGGAATGAGGTGAATAATGATATTTGTGGGTATAGATCTCTCTCTGCCCAGCTAGCTTTGCTCTAAAACCATAGAGAGCTCCTGCAGTTTTCAAGCAGCTGTCACTCAGGTTATATATGCACAATGGACAAATCATTTCCAAACTGCAGGTACGATTCTTATGGCGCCTAGCGAAGATGTTCTTGGAGAAGTTCCTCCCCTTCTAGGAATGTAATGATGCCACTGCTTTTGGTTTTCAGTTCAGCATTACCATTCTAGAACATGCTTGACTTGATTTTTCAAATTTGTAGGAATGCAAATAATGCAAGTGATCTATCTACAAGTAATAAAAAATAGTGAGATTTGAAAGAGAAGAAAATATATGGATGTGACAAGGAAGATTCCTCTTTTGACAAATTCTGCAAACATACAATTATATTACAAATAATTTTTTTATCTTCAATAATGAGGTAATGTGACTAGATTAACAGCTATCTGTAGTTTATGAGCCCTAGGCTGTATGGTTTGTGGGTGCAGAGGGCTGTAGAAAGAATATTCTGCAACATGCAGGTAACGGAGAGTGTTATATATGAATCTATAATGTTCCACTGCCTCTCAGACACTACAGGCTTATATTTCTGGTGTAACAGAAACTGACCAGAATCCTGTAGTGTATTTCCTCACCACTATAAACATCTTTAAGGTTTACAAACGCTGAAGTTTTGAACAGGAAGTGTCGGGCAGCTTGAACTAAACAACCCTAGAAGCTCTGTCTATAGTGACTGAAAATGGTTTTGCTGTAGAACTAGTCAGCAAGTTCCTGTAAAAAGACTGATGCTGAGATTTTTTTTATTTTCACACCAAGTTAGTTATTAACTAGAGCCCATATGATGTTGGGAATTTTGACATTTAACCTAAGAAAATTTTTTCCCCCCAAATATCCACCTATTTGCTTTCCTCCTGCAACAACATTATCTGTCATTCAACTTTAATTCTGAGCTCCAAAACTAAGGGCAAATTTCAACTATGAGCCAACCTGTACGTCTCATTCATTAACTGCCGGTGTTTGTAAGTAACTCTGGAGTATCCACCATTTACAGGATTCACTGTCATGATTTTAGACAGTGCAGCTTGGTTTTTGTCTTTAAAATTGCAATGATAGTGAAAAATGTACTCTTTCTGCCTTAACAAAAAGTACAAACTGACTTGCAAGCAGTTTCTTGCATGCATGTTTCCACACTGAAATATGTAATTAACTCCAAATTCTTCAAATTAAATTATATAGCACAGTAACACTCAGTAAAAGCAAAGACTCGGCCCTAATGAAATCAGGTAACAAATTCCCATTCATTTAACAGACTCAGAACCACAAAACTGGTTTACAGGCAGACGTGCCCAGGATTAACCTTCCATCCAAGCAGCTCTCCAACTTGCTCCACTGCAGCACAGGTGTGTTGAGGAATATCTGATGGAGGCGCATGGACCCCAAATAACTACCTTTCCTTTCAAGAAATCTTAATCTTTTAAGATTACAGTTCCTGTTGCACATCTCGAGGGATGCTCTGATTCCATGAACTTTATTTCTCTTCCCGTTCCCAGAAGCAGCACTTACATCCACGCACAGATGGAACGGCATGTAAATTATGCAGAGAAAGAGTAGCTGTAAGAAATCTTAATTATTATGTTAACACTATTGTATGAGGGGACGCTAAGAGGTCTCCACCAGATGCCTTCTAGATGGATTTCCCCATCACAAAATAACACCAGCTTGGAGCAGCTGAAGAAATGACATATGAAATGACGTCAAATTTAGCCAAGGAAAACATCTGCCCGAAAAAATTGGTTTTTTTGCTGCACAACTGTATTGGAGGTTTTCCTACACACCACGTATATACAGCACGGAAGGTAAAAGTTGTGGATGCCATACAAAAACACCCCCGTCACGGTGATATGGCCACAGTACAGATTCTTATATACACACAGAATACAGATTTGCAAAGTTCTCTGAAAATACGGCAAAGCAGCGAGCCGAAGAGTGAAAAACGCCGGTGTGGTGATATTTTCATTGGCATTTTTGCCCACACCCTCGCTCCGGGGGGTGCCGGGCGCCTTCCCCTGTCCCCACGGAACCCCTGGGCGCCTCCTCGGATGATTTTTTTCCCTCGCGGGAGCGGCTAGGGGCCAGGGGCGGTACTCACCGGTGACACGGATGGACTCCAGCATGGCGCTCCGCCGGGCAGCTCTGCCCCGCTGGCGTCCCCCTGGGCGGGGAGGAGCGGGCAGCCCTGAGGGAGAGCGGGGAGCGAGGGAGCAGCAACGGAGCA
>NW_010110423.1:0-28367 GCF_000699245.1 Pterocles gutturalis | reverse complement strand
TGGTTTTTTCTGCAGGCTGGGGGGAGGGGGCTGAGGAGGAGGAAGGGAAATGACATCAGAAATCGTCGGGCGTGCACGGTGGGGTGACCCGGTTCCGCTAGCACCCCCCCCCGCCGCCACAGGGGGAGGGAGGAAAAAAGAAGCTGTCACCGAGGGATTTCATCAGCTTCTTCTGCCTCCGTGCATTTAACCTATTTTTCTTTCCTTTGGTTATGTAAGAGGAACGGTGTAGAGAGGAGCGATGAGTAGGGATGGCAGAGGGGCTTTCTGGGGAATTATCGAGTTTTTTATGTTTGGCTGCTCCGCAGAGTTAGCTCTGGGAAATGCGGGAGAGCGAGGTTTCAGGTTTTTGCTTGTATTTACATTTCTTGCACTACTCCAAATATTACAGCACAATGCAGGAGAGAGAGGCAGGGAGTGGAAACAGAGTGAAACTGGCCAATTTCACCTTGGGTGAAAAGCAAGGGAGAGTTCTAAGTAAAGAGTAAAAATCGTCTTCTCTTGATCTTCTCATGTAGGGAAGTACATATGTATTTATTTATGTTTTCCTGATACTCATTTTCTAACCTGTTTACATTATACTGAATAGTTGAGTTCGAAACTTCTTGTGAGGTGATCTTAATTTTTAATCTTGCAAGTAGGAAAATGCAGATTGAGGAGCTCTGCTTTCTGAAAATTAAGTTCTCTTGGCTACAGGAATGTTCTCTTTAAAACTGAAAACCACAAGACACTATTTAAATGTGCCGTTATTTTTTCAAGGACTGAGAATGTAGTGTTGGAAATACTTATTTGAGTTAGGGTTTAGGGAAGGAAAATATGCTGGTGGCAAGTGAAGTGATTTATTTTTCCTATAAGAGTTGCATAGAAATGGAGATGTTAATAACTCTTTCACTTTAGTTTCTGTAGCTCTAAAAACTGGCCTTTCTGGTGTAAACTATTTTGGTTACTGGTATAAGTATTTTTAAGCATCAGCAAAATAAAACCAGTAAGTTGGATTTGTTTTGCTGTTTGTTTTCTAGTGTGGGAAGTTTTAGTTTCACTCTTGGATGGAAAATAGGAAATTAGAGCTACTTACAGGGGATGAAAAAAAAAGTTTGTCAACAGTGTGTTTGGAGCACATGTAGCTGATGAGACTGTGGGGAAAACAAGGGTGGAGATGGGGTTAAAGAATAATGTCTACTAGAAGTAACCAGCAGCAGTCTGCAGAACGGTGTTTCACAGCAGAATCCTGGTCTGTAGATAAGCATGTGCCTTTACCATCCATCTTGTCAACTGGTAGGGAGAAGAGTGTTTCCCAAAGCGGCTGTTCTTGTATCTCTTCTGCATTGCAACGTCCGTTTGTCTGGTAAACTCATGAGGCTCAAATTTGATGCTTGTAATTCACTTAAAAGTTGCTCAGACATGGATGACCTGATGAATTGCTCAGTTCATGTGGTAAGTGAAGGTTGGCCTAGTCTGATAAAGGGAGACTATTATTAGTGAGACAGTCTTGCTAGAGCAAAGTGATAGAATTACATTTCGGGAAATCAGTCTGGCTATTCTGGCAGAAGCTGGTCTAGCACTTTAGGTTGAGAAACTGTAGGTGTCGAGATGAAAACTAAAATATGGAAAAAAAGGAGTATAGCACATATTCAGGGAAATAATAAAAGCAGTTGTCTTGAACAAATAGGTCATGTGAGAAGTTTATTAATGATGATTTTAAGCCCTGTTTTTCATATACTTCACTACATATGAAGGCAGTTCACTCTTTAAAAGTTGGATAAGTTGAATTTCTTTGATTCCATAGCTTAAATAAATGCGTGTCGCCCCCTGCCCCCCCCTTCTTTTTTAACAGACTTTTCTCCAGTATGGAAAGTAATTCCAGAGAGAAAGATGGACTCGATTAGATTCAGACTGACTATAAAGAATTCCAATTTCCTATTCATGTTTGAGCCAAAAAATAAGAGACAGACATGCTGGTTTACAAAACTGATATGATGTGTTTTTATGTTGTCATTTGTCCAGTAGTTGAAGTATTTGTCTTGGGAGAAAGAAACAAAGTAGTCTGTCTTCCTTCTTGACTTAAACAAAAGTAGGAACAGAACACACACAGGGAACTGTTTAAATGTGTTCCTGTTTAATCTGTTCATATTTAAACTTTATTCTTTTGTGAGAGCAAACTGTGAATCAGGCTACAGTTGTAACAGCCAGTAAAAAGTCATGGTTTATACTGGTCTGGTTAAGGTGCTCTCCATGTTCTTAGAAGCAGATTAAGAAGTGTCTCTCTGTTCAGTCGGATTCACTTTGGGGGGTGTTTCTTTGTGTCAGTCTTGACCATGGCTGTGCAGCTGGCATAAACCACATCATTATACCGAATAATATACTTGCTAAGTAAGTCTGAGTGTGCAAGAACACCATGAGCTGAAGTTGTCCTCGTTATTTGTGATTAATTGGTATTTAAAATATCTACAGTAACTTGAAATATTCTGACAGCTTTTTTCATTTAACTACAGAGCTTTTTTTTAAAGCCATGCTGTGTTATTGAACTCTAGCAGAAAGCTGCATGTTCAGATGTGGTGAAAATATTGTTTGGTTTTCGCTGATGTTTCATGAAAGAAGTGCCTTCTATACTTGAAAATATAAAATCAGAGCAAAATAGCAAAAATAATGTATTCATAGCAGATTTTTCTTAAGGATCCATTGTGCCATTGTTTTATAAACGTGCAAGTAACTGAATTTCAAGTTAAGTTGGTAGATACATTACTTATTAGAGAAACTTTTGATATAAAGACATTCACATGTAAATGAGTTTTGAGAAAGAAGCAGACAGTGTATCTGTTGCTCAGGTGAAATGTACGGGCCTCGTGCTTGTAGGCCCAATAAAGGATGGAAGTACAATAATTTGCACTAGAAAGTTGGTGAGTTTATGTTTCTTTTTTTTTTTTTTCCAACAGAGAATATGAAACAGGAGCCAAAATGACATCCCGATTTGGAAAGACCTACAGCCGGAAAGGGGGAAATGGCAGTTCCAAGTTTGACGAAGTGTTTTCCAACAAACGGACCACGCTAAGTACAAAATGGGGAGAAACCACCTTCATGGCCAAATTAGGACAGAAGAGGCCCAGTGTCAAACCAGATGTTTCTGAAGTTCCTAAAAAACCCAAAGTTGAAGATGAGGTAACGGAAGATCCATTTGGGTTTGACAGTGATGAAGAATCTCTTCCTGTGTCTTCGAAGAATGTGTCACAGGCTAAAAGCTCCTCTCAGCTGGAACCTGGTGAAGCTGCTCAGCCTGAGGACTTCACTCATCAGCTTGAAGCTAACAGCAGAATTAATCAGCCAGACAGTGGAGAAAATGTTGCATCCAGCAAGAGCATGTCTTTTGACAATGCTGTTCCTCTCTTAAAAGAAAGGAGCACAAGCAAGAACGTGGAAGATGGAGAATGCAAAGGCAGCAGTGCTAAACTCGTAACTGCAGGTACGTTTACTCTACTGTCCAGATAGTTCTGTTATCCTTTGATTTTGACTAATCTACATTTAGACTTTATGTTTTCGGGATTGGTTAAATGTTCTAATAAAATCATGGGGCAATTAATTCTTAATTATAAGAAATTGTAAAGGATATACTATTTAAAAACACCAGGAAGCATTCTGCATTTTACACAGTGGTCTGCGGTCCTTGGTACTCTAATCCTTATGTCAGCAAATTGAGATACAGTGCTTTAGATTCAATATAGTGTGTTAGTCCACCTTGAATAGAATGGCATAATTTCTGAAATTTGTTCTGAGCTCGGTGCATTTGTGGTTTTTAACATGTAGTATTTTGAAGAGTGATGAGTTAGTAATAATAGGATGTTTTATTCTTAAGTTGCTTGCTGTAATTTAGTGCAGGTACACAGTTACTACCATGCAGGTGCAGATAGAGCTTACAACCTGCCTTATTTAATTATTTGGATGGAAGAAGTAGTTTTCTGAACTTAATTTGCACCGAAGTGTATATATTTTTTCATTAACATGTGTTTATCAATGTTTATATAGAAAAACTTTAGACCTATGGAACGGAGTTCTGTTAAACTTCTTTTAGGGGCTGCTTGCAGCCTCCAAAGTGTTTGTAAAATGTCTTAATACTTTTGAGAGGGAATTCACAAACCCCATGGGGCTGAACATCGCTATAATTTTGTTCAAGTCATTCTTTGACAAGTTCAGATGTTATTATATCTCATTAGAAGTTTTCATATAATGGGCTGATTAAAATGCACCTTTTAAAATCGGGCAGAAGATCGCATAAGGTGAACCTTGATGAAGATGACACCTACTGACTTGCTCTGGGTTTTCATGATCAACTTTAAAGAACTTACATAACTTTGCATTCTCAGATGTAGTCAACTCTAGGATCAGAGATTTGAGTAGACTTTTTCAGTTGTATTACAGTTGTAATACTTCCACTGGGTAGTAGAAGATATGTGTAGCTCAGTTATCTGCAAGATAATTTTATTACAAGAAAAAACAAGAAATGTTGATTCGAGCTGTAGTTTGACAGACACATTGGTGTGACATCTAGTTGTCTTTTGATCTTACTGTTTTGCTGCTGAGATATTTCTCATTTTCATATGGTTTTCTGCAGTTTGTTTATCTGTAAATATGATCTACCTTCAGTCTGTAAACAAAATTTCAGTTTTTGCCGAGTTTTGAGTATACTTTTCATAAGAGATTGAATAGATTCATCCCCCAGTACTTAAAAGGAGAAGAAATAGTAATGAGTTTCCTTGGTTGTTAATGAGAGATTGTAGCAGAACAGGTTTAACAGTGAAATGGTTTCCACATAGGAGAGCTTTGTTAGAACAATATTTTTCAGGTTTGAAAAGAAAATGTGAGAGTTGTGGGGAGAAAATGGGATAGAGCTCTGAAAATTCATAGTGTGTGACAGCCCAAGAGGAACAGACTTCAGCAGTTTTATTGGTGCCTCCTGGTTTCAGTATTGTGGAAAATAATAAAACACAATCTTTTGCACAGAAAAACTTTTAACTTGATGAATATTTAAATTCTAGATCTCACTGTCAGATGATACTGTATATACCATAAATATATACAGCTCTAAAAAAAGGAAGCTGTTTGGTTTTGATGGGAGAGTCCATCAGTGGCTGTTGAGTGTGCTGGAGGGAGAGGTTACTTAAACAGTTTACTGAAAGAATTCTCTTATTGCATGCTTCCCTGAAGTATTTGTTACTGACTGCAATTCAGCCAGTAGTAGTGAAGGACAAAGTGGATCTTGACCTGCTTATACTTTTCCTTCAGAATCGATTACATTCTGTTTACACCTAGTCAAATGAAGATAAAACCCCGTGTCATAACTTTCTTAAGAAATTAAATTAAACTGAGAACGAATCTTTGCAAAACATCCTAGGAGGGGCTTTAAATAAGAGTTAGGAAACCAAGACTGTAGTTTTGGTGACAGTGTTTGTTTTGGAAAGTTAGTGTAAATGCAGTTTGGATGGATTGAGCAGCCATTATGTTTGTGTGTAGACTGATCCAAAATAAATAAAAATTGTCTCTGAGTACGTCACTAAGAACATTGAGCAATTAGAGATATTGGTATAGTTAGCCAGGGTGAATGTAGGTACTTCAAAGGCTTCTTTGTTATATTGACTATTAAGTAAAGTTTGATAGTATGAGACTATGTTTCCGAACTGGGGAAAGTTAATTTTATTGATTTGAGGATGGGGGTATGACAGAAGAGGGAACTTAAGGGAGAAAAACTGAGTAACAATAAGAAGGTTATTTCATGTTGTGTGATTTCCTAAGGTATGGTGTATGTGCTTCTACTGCTTACCTGTCCTCACCCTCCCTATAATTATTTCCCCCTTCCTGGTGATGCTTGAACCACCAGGTTCAACTAGATTTGTTCAAAGGGCTTACATGTCTTTGAGACAGCAAGCTCTACTATTGCTGAAGAGGAAAGAAAGGAAAGGGAGGAAAAAAAAAAAAAAAACAGGCAGGCAGGTAGGTAGAACAAGATTACTATTCCCAGTGTGAGAGACACTGCAATGTGAGCTCAACCTTAACCCACATAAAATGGTGTATCTCTAGGTATAGGAAACTAGGTTATATTGGTACTGATATTCATGAAAGTGCTTGTTAACTTGTTTCAAGTGCAATTTGCTGGTCCTTGGCCTGATACTTACTAGACAGTGCATCAGTTAAGGCCTCAAGACTTCCTGATAGCGTGTTCATCACTGTATCTTAGTTATTCACATAGAATAAGGTGAAAACTGTGACTTAATGTGGCTATGGGCAAGCTGAGAGCTACAGTCTAGCCTTGCTAATTCTGCTCTGAATGTGTTATCCTGCCTCAATGTCCATTTCTTTCGGCATTAAAATGAAGGTGATGCAATGTCAGTTAATTTTAACTAATGTTTGGTATTAAAAAGCAGTCCATTTCGGTGGTTGTTGTAATAGTTGTGCAACCATGTAACACAGTTGAGGATCTGTATCTTTTATTTAAAATGGTATGACTTACTGGTCTTTTTTTTAGTAGCCTTCATCTAGTGCTTGTACAATCTCATTTTAAAGGCTTTGAGAAGCTCTTAATGTGGAAAGCTTACCATAATCTTATCCTAATGTTGTTTGAGCAAGACTTAATACTGTAGGAAGAATGTACGTAAATAATCCTGTACGTAACAGGTAATGTACAGATAGTAGGAGTTCAAGTAAATTAGAAATAGCAAGAGAGTATTCGGTATTAATAGCTACTGTTCGGTAACTTTTGTTAAGGTAGGAGGACTTGGTAGCTTTAAAGTCAGTTGTGTCATTGGAAAAATATAATTCTTATCAAGCAAAAATACAACAACTTAGTAGTTAGAAGCTGAGCTTTTTTGTGAGAGAGGTGAAAACCTGCAGAGCAGTACTTACTTGTATTTCTGAAACAGCTTGGTGGGTTTTTGTTTATTTGTTTTTTCAACTGTTAAGCTTATTCTGTAAGGCATAAACCCAAACAGTACTTTACACTAAACTCTCTCCACACAAGCTTTAATATAAAAACACTTATAGCCTTGCAGATCAAATTATGAGGAAGTAATTTTTAAAAATTTTCTAATGAGTTTGTTCTTAGACTGTTCATGTTAGCTTGTTTGTTGAAACTAACATAGTGTGGTTTTTTTTTCAGATTAAAGTTAAAGTCAAAGCTTGATAAATTTTAGAAGATAGTCTGGCATTTCAGAATTTTATTAGTGTATGAATACATTTCAAACTAGATAACAATTTTACCTGCTCTGTCTGTTTCAGTTTAGGGAAATACTACTTCTTGCATTCTTGTGTGTGAGTTTATGTTTTGATGCTGGGTGTTGTGATCACCTGCTGTCCTTTGCTTGTGTGCCACAGTGCTGAGCAGTACAACTCAAACCTTTGGAGGGTCTATCCAAGATGTTGATGCTGCTCATTAGAGAAGACACGTGGGTCAAGAGATGTTTCAAGTGGTTGGATGATGCCGTCTTTGCACACTCATATTCCTGTTTGTGGACTATGAAATATTATTTATTTATGTGAATTATAAATTAAAATAGTAGATATTTAATGACGTTTCTAACCAAGAAGTATTTTAATTGGGCATGGATTAAATCTGATTTGCTTTAAAGCCTATGAGTTTATTTCTTGAAAAAGTGTTTTGCTTGCTGTGGAGAAGTAGAAAACAGCATGGCCTACAATGTCTTCAGAATACAGAGCGGTGTAGGAATAGTATCCATTTCTGCTGTGTTGTGATGCTGAGTACAGATTTTGTGGTTATTGTCTCAGCAGTGCCTTTTGAGGCTTTTTAAGATTAGAAGGACAAATTATTGCATGTAAAGTATTTGTGATACTTGTGTATTTTTTTCCCAACATTTAGAGTAATTATGAAAATAGCTACTCTGCATCTTGTCATTTGTTACTATGTACTGATATTCAAACAAGTTGTCGTTCTGGAAGTAGTTTTGCTCTTGGTGCTGTAAGGAAACATTTGCCTCTTGTCTGCTCTTCAGTTCTTGTGTGTTTCTAGGTAGTTCTTAATGCCCTGGTGTTTCACTTGGGGCTCGTGCACATCTCTGGTAGCAAATCAAAATGGCAAGTGCAGTCCTGCTTAGTAACTTGTGTTTGTGCAATGCAAGAGTGGAGGGATACAGCTGTGCTTGACCACTTCATGACCCAATCTGCACAATTTAGTTTAGTTACTCAAAAAGCATACTGAGTGAATAATTTGCAGAAAATGGTTGCCCTAAAAAGAAGATAGGTCAAGTCATCAGGTCTGTTCCCGACTGACTATTCTGATCGTACATTGGTGAATGTGTCTGCAAAGCCTCTGCATCCTGATTATGTGGGTGGGGGAGCCCTATCTTTAGAGTTAAGTTTCAGCCTCCCAAATTCAAGGTTGTTACATAATGACATTTGACAGTGAGGTTTGCCAGGGTCTTCCTTTCAAGTTGTTTGAAAGCTTCTATTTTGTCTTTAACGGTGGTGACATGGACATTTAAGATAATAGTTAAGTCTGAGTAGTCTTATCTTTCTTCCTCTACAGAGTTGTTGAGCACAATTTATTTCCTTCTCTAGGAAGAATTTCAGTTTAGTCCTTTTCTGTCCAAAAATGGAGCAAAAAGTTGGGGGAAACTGAAAGAGATCTGAGCATTTGGTGGTCTGAGACAGCTGGCATGCACAACCATGATTAAAAAGCACTGCAGCTGTGCTCTGGCTGGCTCAAAGTATTAAGAAACTGATAGCAGGGAAGGGGAAATGTCTGCCAGAAAATATGTATGCCTGTAGAATTTCAGTGTTATGAGGTTTATTTAGATGGCAGTAGTTGTGCTGTGTATATAGATAGGTGGGGGCCTCTCTTCTTCAATTGTTTTTCTTATCTTTTCCCCTTTCTAAGATATCCCATACATGCAGAATTTTCTTGCTGTGTTGGTAGCCCAAGTTCAAACTAGTGTGATAATTGTTCCTTTTTATTGTTACTTACTTATTTGAAGATTTGGTTGTCTTTTTTTTTTTCTTTTTTTTTTTTTCTTGGATGTTCAGAAGTCTAAGAACTGAAATTCTGACTAAATTTCAGTATTTATACTGGCTTGCTAAAATAGAAATACAGGAATAACAACAGTATTTGGGAAGGAATCTTCTGATTTCTCTGACTTATTTTTCCTAATGACAGGGAAATGCACACTATGTCTGTCCATGTACAGAGCACACAGACCTATTTCCCCCCAATCTGTAACTCCTTTTTCACAAACAGTTATGAGGTTCTTAATCCCTTTTTTTTGGAATCCATACTTTTAAAGCCTTTCTTTCTTTATGGACTTGTACAATGACCACTTAGTTTTTAAAAGGTCAAACCTCTGACTGCTTCTTAACTTCTTTCATGTTTGAAAAGTTAAAGTAACTTTGCATTCAAAACAGTTGGTCAGTGCTTATAGAAGAAAAAAACCTGTAATATGCGTATCTGTTAAGCATGCCAAAGCATGCAGGAAAGCAGAAAACAGTTGGTAAGGAAGCTTTTCCGGGTTCAAACTGCTGAGATCTTACAAACTTCATGGAACATGTTTCTCGAGTTCAAATTTAGCTCATATTTTAAGAAACCGCTGCTGTGTTCAGTAAAAAAATTTCAACCTATTTGCATAGTGTCTGAATTCAGACTGACTTAGCCTAGGAATACTTTTGTTTTGACAGTTCCTAGTGCTGCTATGTTATAATATGATTTAATAACTTTTTTTAAGGGCTCACAATACAGGAGTCGGTGAACACAAGCTTTTTTGGCATGTGCCAGCCCCTTGTGTTGCCCACTTGTGTTGTTTTCCCTGCAAGGGGGAAGTAGTTAGCTTCTGGATCAGCTTTCTCCTGCTGTTCAGAGGAGGGCAAATGATGCCCTTCTGAGCTACCAGCGAGTGTGTCTGTTTCACTGGACTTTCCATCAGAGGTGAACACATGATACTGCTAGTTCAGGCTCTGGTAACTCTTGTATTACAGAGTGGAGCAGCTCTTTTGATCGTTGGATTTGAAGTTGCACAATTGTTTGTCTCTTCAGGACCATTGTATTTTTAGATTTCCAACAAAGTAGTCTCGCTTGTGGTGTTGTAGAGTTCTTCAAAGCTTAATTATTTGCTGGAAGACAAAAAATCATTTTATTTCTGTAGGAAGGGGTTTTAGCATTGTTTACTACAACTGCAATTTCTCCTTCATTTGAGAGAGTTGTGGACTTTGCATGCACGTTGGGTGTGGGCATTGGTAACGTGCTGTGTGGTATGTTGGGTTTTTATGTAATATCAGTCAGTGTCTGTAGAGTCACATTATAATTTATGTTATGAATGTGGATAGGTACACATGTGAGACCGTAAGTTAGAAAAAAATCACTTTTGTCTATCACGAGAAGAAAAACAGACTTTAAATGAGGTTTTCAGAATGCTGAGAGTTTTAAGCAAGATTAGAAAGAAGAGTGAAGGAGGAATGTTTGAAAGACAAGCTGTAAGTCTATAGGTGCGACTTGGACAAAAATAACTTACCTGGGAAACAAAAAGAGTTGAAGTACAAGGGAAGTTATAGGGCTTTACTTTGGCAGAAATTGAGAGTCTGGTGATAACCAACCAAGGTTAGTTTTCAGCTATACTTTAATAGGAGAAGGAAATGTCTTTAGTAATGAAGGAGTAAATTAGTAATTTTGAGTTTTGATGTTTTTCCCCCGGATGTTTGCTGGGAAGGCAGTTGTGCTGAACACAGCACTATGTGCAGTTTGGGTGGGTAAGTATGGATAGATTGTTATGAAGCTGGTATTGAGATATTCAGTGACTTAAGGTACAATGAAAGATGAGTGATCAGGCAGAATATATAATTATTGCTAGCTGAACAAGTAGAAGAAGGGGGGAAAAGCAGCTAGACTGTTACTTCAAAAACTGATGTCTTCCCATACCCTTGAAAATTGACCTGAGATAAACGCAAGTGATTAGCTCTGAATATTTTCTGTGCAAGAGGGAAGGTGGTCATGTCAGCCTGCACCCCTGTGAAAGACTTCCGTTTCCATTGAAATACAAGGATTGAAAAAAAAAAAGATTGTACACTAGCTGGTGGGAGGTATCATATTTTCACCAGCCTAAGACAACCTTTCAGGATGCCTGCTGACAGCATGTTTTCCCAGTGGAAAAAAGTCTACGAGGAATTACTCTGTATGGCTTAAACAAGGGTCCAAGGTGAGAAGCAGTAATGTGGTGGTTAAGGTTCAGTTTTACAGGGTGGAGCCACAGCATGATGCGTGATTGTACTAACAGCACCAGAACAGTTCATGTTCTGAAAACTCAAAAATCTGCTTGGTTCACTGAATTAAAATAATGGTTTAGTAGAGATGCTGAACACTGTTACTAAATTGAAAGGCTGCATCTAGGTGATCTGAGAGAAGAAACGGTGTCTTCTGTCTCACAAGCTGTATGTTTAGAAGAATAGCAACTGTAATTGACATGAAGAGATATAATGTAACTGAGAACTTGTTTTGTACATAGTCTTAATAAAGAATAAATTCCAATTTTTCATATAAATTGCCTTAGAATTTTGATACTTAGGGTGCTTGAAGGGAAACAAGACAAACTGTTCTTTAGGAAAATAGTTCTGTGATGGCAGTAAATTGGATCTCATCACTTTAGGGTTTTCTGTGTAATTCTTCTGCAAAAGAAAATGCCACTTAAAACATCTGCAAAGAGGCAAACAGTGTCTGTCCAACCTGCGTGCAAACTTGTTGGGAACCCATTTTTACTCAAAGAGAGTAAAGAAACAGAATTACTTAATTTGTAATCATAGCCATGGGTGTGGTAGTTCTATAATTTAGGTATTTCAGTGATTGTCAGCCATGAAACTGGCCTTGAAAGTCTAGTCTTCTGAGCCTCTATGCTTCTTGTCTTCTGTTTATGCCTGCTAACAGGCACTGCTTTTCAAGATCTTACGAGCATCAATGGGTAATGATGGATCTAGGTGGTAAATTTTACCCATTTCTTAAAACTATGTATTTTATATTCAAAAACATTTTTCTGTTTTTTCCGGCTATTCAGTCATAGGCAGAAAATGGATCAAAGGAGTTTAGTTTATAACTTTTTCTCCTTACCAACCGAAATATTTTATTTCCAAGGTAGAGTAGAAGAGAGAATCTGTAGTAAAATTCGTTTTCTTATTTGGAGAAAAGCATGGCTTCTCTGCAGTTGCTAGTTTTCTGTCCAAACTAGAGAAGACACTATGTGTATGCCTTGTTTGGGCTCTCTTCCCAGAAGTGGAGAATGTGATACAAATACCTGGTAAAGATTCCTCTTTTCTCTTAGCTTGATTAGCTTCAAGTTGTAGAGTAAAGTGGTGTAGCTGTATGCTTGTGAACATTGTTGATGATGTAATGGAGCTGCAATAAATGTTTCTGAGTGTTCGGGAACATCAGGCAGAGCTGTAGCTCGTAATAAGCATAATAAACTGTTTCCTTCATTCTATGTCAGTGGTCTGTTCATAAGCTGTAGCCTGCTACTGTGTGCCCTCAATGGCTGGAGGAACCTGAAAGCCCTGGACGCACTTTTTTTTAATAAGCTTACTGCCTTTTTTCCTTGATTTTTTCATACTCATGCTTTGACATCTGTCTTAATAGTCAGTTGTCTATTTGAAGAGAAATAAAGAAGAATATAAAATTGGCATCCTGCCACCTGACTGGCCTTTTAAAGATTTATTTGCTTCTGACTACCTTGAATATTATCTATACATGCACAATGAATTCTGTGAATTTATGTGGCTAATACGAAAACAAACCTAGTTTGAGTTTGTAGATTTGTTCCTGTGTCTGGTAATTGAGTCATGCTCGTTTCTGTATTAAAATGATGGGCTTTACAGGTAGTTACACAGCAGTGAAGGTAAGGTCTCATGTTACGAAAGCTGTAGAAGGCAATATTTCTTGTGTTCGTAGCTTGGAGGATGCTTTGGTCTTTGGTTAGCATTCATCAAGAATTGCTAGAAATGAGGGAAAACTAACCTGGAGTTCAAGTTAGTAGCGTTAACATTTAATACTGGAAACTCTTCTGTGAGTAAATAGAAATAAGATTTGTTTTGTTTATGTGATAATTTGACATCTTAGCATGTTTTCTGGGTATACCAAGGCTAATGTTGACTGTCCTTTTGTTTTCTTCAATTTCATAATAACATTCATACTTGTTAACCAGTTTTGATCAAAGTTTGAATGGTAAGGAGAGATTTCAAAGATACACCGCTATTTCACGGGTCATGAAAAATGGCAGAGTGAAAAACTGAGTTGAATTGATTTATCTGTTCCCCTTCTCTCTTGTTGACATGCTGGTAAGGCTAATGCAGTTATAACTGGGTCTCTAATCCATTTTAAAAGGCAGCGGCAAGCTGACTAGCCAGCACGTCTTGCTGTGCATGGTCCGCAGTGTCTGCTGTCTCCTACCCAGTCAAACAAGTTGATGTTGAGGAGGCTGTGGGAGGTGGTGGTTGAATTGTGGGGCAATGACCTTTGTTCTGTGAGCCCCGAATCTGTTCAGGACAGAAATTTACACTAGAAGTCATTGTTCTCACAGCCTAAGAGACTGGTCTGTGCTCAAAGTAGCTTAAAAATAGCAAATAAGTTACTGCAGCTCTATCACGGAATTGTTAACCGAAGCATATAGTGTTTGACATTAAGCAATTAGTGTTAGACTGTTAATGATGACTTGGTTTTTATGGAGCTGAAAATGATGTTTTCAGACTTAGAGTCAAGCAACTTAGTCTTGCAAGTTAAATACAAATGAAATTAAAATGGGGACTGGGATGGAGAATGCATTTGTTGATGGCTGATTTGGATTATGGTGTTTTTTGCCAAGAAGAGCATTTTGTTTCCTAATGGACTTTTTCCCTTGATTTTGTTTCGGATTCTATCTTGTTTTGGATTCTACCTTGGTATGTACTGTACTGTAAGGATCACAGTGTTATCTTTTCTGCAAACTTCAGTATTTCCTCTTCAAGTAAGAAGGCTCTGTGAAACTTTTAATCTCCTGTGAGATAAGAATTTTTTTATTACTTCCCCTGTCTGCGTTTACCTGTTCACTGCTTTTAGGCCCTGCCTGGAGCAGGTTTTGACCAAGTTTGTTAATGCAATGGTAAATGCCATTATGGTGAACCTTGAGCAGCAATGAGGATGGTTTCTTGTGATGTGTACCCAAATGCTAAATGTATAGCACTAAGTGATCAGTCAGTCATATCAATACAGTTTCATTACTGTAAATATTCTAGTATGTCCTCAGTGATGATATGAGTAAATACCATTCTGAGCTAAAAAATTTTCGTAAGAATCTGTGAACCTGTCCAGGCAAAAAGATAAGTAGCTCTAGTTTCACAAAACAGAGCAACTCTGGCAAGGTGTGTAACAAATCCTGGAAAACACTTCAGGCTCCTGGGACCACTTATGCAACCTCTTAAGCTCCTGTTTCCCCTCAGATGTGTATTTTCTCCTCTCTTCTCCCCTGGTACTTTCAGGTAGTTTCGGATGTTCCCTATCTGTGTCTCCTTTCAAAATCCTCAGTAGCAAAACTTTGCAGCTACTCATTGAACTGTTTCTCATACTAGACTTCCTTGCCTGGCCACTCTGGAACCTGCCGGCCTGTTGCAGCTATAGGTAATACAACTGGGTTTTGCCTGTTCTTTTTGATCTGTTGATGGTGGTTTCTAGGTCCTGGGATCATGCTCACTTGTTTCACAAGACAGCCTCATACTTACAGATTATGTTGGTCAGTGGCTGTCACAGCACTCTGTTGCTCATACCAGTTTTCCCTTCTGTGTACTTGTCATTACCAGAGGTGAGAAGGAAGTAATGAATGTGTTCCACAGCACTCTAAGCAGTGGAGGACAGTCGAAGGTCAGGTTTAGAATTACTCATATTTTTGGTGGTTTTCAAAACCTTTATGCATTTGTCTCTGTGTTTCTTTGCCATTTTGTATCAAGTGACTGGAATAAATTTGCTGGTTGTGGAGATAAATTGCCAGATGGTCTCTCTTGGTTCTTCTAGCAATTTCTTTTTCTTATTTCATCAATAGTCCAGAAGTGAAGTTTTTTGAGCAAGGTGAATAGAGACATTGCTTGGAGTCTCCTTTTTATGTTCACTGCCTGACCTAGAAAGCAGCCTGAATTAGTACCAAAGGTCCTGCTCAACTTGTCTAGCATGGCTTTGGCTCTGGAAAAACTGTTAGCCTTCACTTCTTTAGTTCTGTAAGACAAAATGTAACTAAACATTGAAAGTAAGAAGCATATTGGAAGTGGCCTTTCTCTTTTCAGGTAATAACTAGTTTCCTTAATAACATTCAGCTTAAAACACTTTTTTTAATGGATGGCATACAATTTTTAAAAAGTGATTTTTTTTTTTTTTTTTTCACTCTGGCAGTTTCTGAAAGCCTTGCAATTTTTTTAGACCTTTCACCATCTCAACAATTATATTTAATTATATGGTATCTTTTGTTATTACTGTGTCCGAACTAAATGTTTTTTGGGATGGGGAAATATTCCTTCCTTTTCTCATATAGTACAATGAATAAATAGTAATGCTTCTGAGGGCTATTTAGGAGTGCATTTTCAGGTAGACATTAGTTTCTCAAGAAGAAAAACCTTTTAGAATAAGCTTGAGATGTATTATGGGTACTTACTGAAAAGAATAAAATTGAAATCTGGGACATCTTAATGTCAAAATTTTCAGAGGTGTCCAGCTGAAGGATGTAGGTGTCCTATTGCTAAAGGAAATTATATTTTTTAAAAAAGTATCTAAAAAAATTTAAGTGTAGAATTACATTCTTCTGTTTGTACATGATCTTAAAAAATGAAAAGGCAAGAGGTAACCCCGCTATAGCTACTTGTGGTAGCCAGAAGGCATTTTCTGTTTTGTTGGGTATGTTGAATAGCATTTGTTCCATCTAATAGGTGAGTGCCTATATTAAAAATGTGTTTTTAAAAAAGTATGAACAGAATAGTCTCTTTATATCTTGCTAGTCTAAATGATATAAGTTAGATGTTCTTTTTTTTAATGTGTAAAGGTTTACTGAAAAAGCAAAGGATTGTTACTAGAAAAGCAGTGGGATTTGTAGAACTGTTTCGTTCCCACTGTTTGAATATTTTCATATATCTAGAGGAGTATAAACTATTATTGTATAAATTTAATATCTTGCAGTGTTTGGACTTGAGTTTTTGTTTCTAATGGTCATCTTACAAAGCTGGCTGGGAGAACGATCATAATCACTGAAATACAGCTTTGTAAAATTTGGTCGTGTGTGTGTCTCCGTGAAAACCTCTCAGTGTAGGAAAGAGTAGAAGTTGCACTTTTTTTTTTGTCCATCAGCAATTCTTAAGATGTCCCTATCTTCTTGCTCATGGCATAAACTGGAGCATAAAACAAAGCAACAGGTATGTAGGTGTTTTTCTTTATCAGTTAATGTTTAATTTAGACCTGCCAGTCATTGGTTCTCCCACACTCTGGTAGTTAAGTTCTAGAGATTTCAACATAAACCAGATCGTAATTGCTACAGAAGATTGTTATGGTTCTTAGAAATATTGTGCTAGTACCTGCAAAAAGAAAGACTCTCTGGTGGATATATTGCTGATCTGATATTACTTGTGAGACTCTGGTATTTAAGTCCTAAAAGAGCCTAATTGCAGGTAAAATAGTGACAGAATGAGGGGGAATGGTTTTAAATTAAGAGAGGGGAGATTTAAGTTAGATACTAGACGAAAATTCTTCATGCAGAGGGTGATAAGACACTTGGAACAGGTTGCCCAGAGAAGTTGTGGATGCCCCATCCCTGGAGGCATTCAAGGCCAGGCTGGATGGGGCCCTGGGCAGCCTGCTCTAGTGGTTGGCAACCCTGCCCACGGCAGGGGGGTAGATAGGTCCTTTTCAGCCCAGTCCATTCTATGATTAAAATTGGGACAAGAACTTACAACCTCTTGAACTACAGAATATCTAATAATTAAAAGATAGTTCATTTTCTCATATTCACTCTGCTTTCTGTATGTGTAAATAAAATTATGTGTTACATGTTTCCTACAGTCAAGCTGCTGTAATAGTTGCTACAGATAAATATAGTGATTTTTGAAATCAGCGTTATTGGGACTGCTGGTATTGTACACCTTTGGGCAATTAGCAGGTGATTTGCAGTAATTTCTGATTCTGAAGCATCAGTCTGACAGCTATTGACCCACTGATGAAGTTAAACCAGTGTCTTGACAAAGTATCTGTTGAGGAAGTATTCCTCTAAATGTCACTGCTTAGTTTTCCACTAATGCATTATGATGATCCAGTTTTAAAGCCACACTTCCTATCTGGTGTACAGTAAACAGTTTACTGGTTACATTTTCTGTCAGCCTTGCTTATCATTGGAGTTAGAAAAAGCTCCTTGCTGCAGTTACTAGGACTTCTGAAGTACTGGGTGGTTTTAAAATTATGTGTCTGACGGGCACAAAATGAAGGAGGAGGTTAAGGGCCACTTATTTGCTGTTTAACAGTAACTTTGTATTCTGTATTAAATTACTAGCTGAGAGTGAAAAATTAGATGTAACGTTTTGTTGATACTTGTGGAATCTTTTCAGAGACACCTCAAAATTATAAGTTGCTTATGCACATACTTAAAACGATGCATAGTTTATACAAAGGCAACAGAAGTCCTGCTGTGGTACAGAAAGAGCTGTTAATGATGAGTGTTTGGCTCTTAAGATAATTTCTTGAAAGACCTTTGACTGGGAGAGAATGGATTTGTTATTTATCCATCAGCTTGAGCTGACTAGAGAACTCACCTTTACAGATGAAGAGAAACAAGGAGCTCAAGGCTGGAAGGACTGGATGTATGGGGCTACTGCCGTAACCTAGTCTGGTCAAATTTTACTAATATGCAGGTGTACTAATGCCTTGTGTGGTTATCTTGGGTCAGTACCACCACCACGTAGTGGCAACCTCCCCGGCTTCCCCTCCACCTCCCCTCCCAGTGAGATGGGAAAGGAGAAGAAAAAGTGGAACCTCATGAGTTGAGATAACGACAGATTTTTTAATAATACCACATGAGGAAAACAAAGGAAAGGAGAAATGACAATAAGGCAAGATATAGAATACAATGGAAACAGTGATACAGTGAAATTCTCACCACCACGAGCTTCACAAAAGAGACCCCTCTCCTGGCTAGCTTCCCCTTATATCCCGGGCATGACCTTAGCATGGTATCGAATAGCCCTTTGGCTATGCCCACCTCCCAGCTTCTGTGAAGGATTAACCCTATCCCAGCTGGACCCAGGACATATCCCTTTGGCTGTGCCCACCTCCCAGCTTCTGTGAAGGATTAACCCTATCCCAGCTGGACCCAGGACATATCCCTTTGGCTATGCCCACCTCCCAGCTTCTGTGAAGGATTAACCCTATCCCAGCTGGACCCAGGACAGTGGTTTTGGTGTTTCTCTCACAGGCGTGGGAGACTGGCATTGAGGAATTAAGAGCTAGCTCACTTTGCTCAGTTTTGTACTTGGGACTGTTGGGAATGAGCACAAGAAGAGCAGGCAGGTTGGATAAGTGTGAAATTGGAGATGAGAGTAAGAGCCACTCTGGAAAGAAAAAAATGTAACAACCTCAGTGCAGCAAGTGCACAAAAACCAAAATGGAGAAAACAGATGTGAAGAAGGATTGTTCTTGTCATGATGCATTTCTCAACTGATGCTTCACTTTGTCCAAATGAAGCTGCTGCAATAAGAGAGTAGAAAGTTTTGTTCCCTTAATAGGTCACAGGCTAGACGGGAATGTGTTGCCTGCACAGAGTACTACAAATATTAGGCTAATTTTAGTGCATTCTAAAATATTCTAGAACAATTTGTTTTTTAGTGTATGTAACTACATCATCAGAATTAGTATTTTCATTAAGAGTGAATTTTAGTTACCTGTTTGGATTCAGTATTACTTGGTGAATTATCTAATACATGCAACTTTTTAAAATAAAAGCAGCACCATAGTTGATGTGTCAAAAGGGTCATCTTTCTTACAAAGACCTGGTGGAGGATGGCTTTGGCTTTTGGTTATTGACAGAGTAGATTCTTGGCAAGGGACTGAAAAAGTGGTTTCAAATGCTAAATGCTGCTTCAGAACTGATAAATAAACAGAAGAATTCAGTGAGTAGTAAAAGACTTAAATATACACTTCATTAATGTCTTTGCTTTTTGCATATTAAAAAATCTGGAGTTATAAAAGACCATTTGTTAAAGTGTGTACTATAGGGTAGTCATGATTTCTGTGATGTGCTAGGAACAGAGTGTAAAAAAAAAAAAAACACAAACCTAACACACAAGACACAAAACAACACTTCTTCAGAGTAGTTGATTAACTTTTTTTGGAGACTGATTCCTTGGTAACTTTTTCCATTAATTTTTTGTCAGTACTACTCATGTGTATGAGCTCTCTTTCTATATATAGATATACATGTATATCCATCTCTTTACGTATCTTTGACCTCTTCATCCTGTTTTCCAGGCTTGATGTGTTGATCATCTTTTCTGCTTTAAAGTACAGACTGTAGCTGAGATGATGATTTAAGCTTTAAGACAATGTAAAATTAGATTTCAGCTTTTTAAATCTCAGAACAGTTTCCTGAATGATTTGGCTCTTGGGTTGTAATGTGCATACACACACATGTGTTCTATTCCTTCCTTCATCTGGGAAGATGAGATTTGATTTGGTCCTGGTATGAAATGTGTCTCTTTAAAATCCCAGACTTCCTTGGGGTGGGAAAACCATTCCCTTTCAGATATGCATACTGAAACTTCTTCCTAGTGATTCAGTAAAGTATTGTTTAGTAAGCCAAGACAGGCATGTTTTGAATGTACTCCTTTTCAATGTTGCTTAGACTTTATTAATTCAAGTAAATATGCACTCAGATATAAAACAGTACTGGTGAGGCTGCAAAATAGTCTATTTTAGTGAGAAAGTCTGAACATTTTTTGAATTTAATTTGCTGGCTTTCATGCCTAAGTATTATAGTAGTCTTCAGTTGCTCAATAATATTAAACATATGGGAGGAAAAAGGAACATATTGTACACTGTCAAACTCACTCTTTGATTACAGAAAGATTAGTCTTGGTTGGACATCTTAGATCATCACAAGCATGAGACTGAAATGGGAATAACAAGTTTTCTTGTATAATGTATTGATATTGAAAAAGATTAAACAAGAGTCCGTCATTGGGATGGCTAGGACTGATATTCTTTAGGGACTTTAGTTTTGCGTTTCATATATTTCGTGAAGAGCTTTTTTATTTCTAGCTGTGTATATCAACTTCTGTGAGACATCTCGGCTGGACTCCCTGAAAATTTAGATGCAGTTTGGGAGATATTACTTGTCATGTCTCCCTGAGGAATTTGAGCTAGGATTAAACCAATTTCCTCCAAAACTTGACTTGGTAGTAATTTATTTTACTAGAATTTTCTGCTTGCACCTTAAAGTTCTTTTATGAACTGTATGTGCAAGGATGGCGTTTAGATGATGCCATTCACATTTGAAAGCAAATAAACAAAAGACTGGAATGGTACTGATTCTCACTTTCCTCATCAGGAAAGTTGAAACCTTTTGGTCAGTGCTATGAAACTTCTGTGCCGCTTGGGTAGATGGCAGCTGATGAAGTTTAATGCAGTCAGGACCAGTGCTAAAGGATGCTAAAGCTTTCATTTTACTGAGGAGTTTGGGAAGCGTTTGTTACCTAATAAATTTGAACCTTAGTGGTTGCATTCTGCCAGTGGAGCCTCTTTTATTATTGTAGCATTCTGCACCTGTGTCTTTTAAGTATGTTATTTTCTAGCATTTTTTTTTCTACTTGTCCCTGTCCCAGGTGCTTCTGTTTCTCCAGTTTATCTCATGATGTGCTACTGTTCTATTCATCAGTCTTCTGCATTCCAGTCAGACTTATCTGGCTTCTCCTGGCCCAGCAGCCAGTACAGTAAGCGTTGATAGTAATGGTAGACACTTTGGTTCCTACCAAGTGTTTGGTTATACTGTCTCAGAAATTTCAAAGAAATTTCTGGTTGTCTTGTTTCCAGGAAATAGCACGCTTGTATTTCTGGCTATCTTTGTGTGTGGGGTGCAACAGCAGAGTAAATTCTGGTGCTAGATGCACTGAGCTCTTGTTGGTATTCAGGGAAACCAAAGGGAGCGGTTTCCCTGCCAGTTTAGAGGACAACAAGTGAAAGACTTAGTACTGTCTTTCTTGGTGTTACTATTGTGTGCATTCTGGTCGACTGGAAACAAATCTTAGAAAAGTTGGTTTCTTACAGTGGAATTTGTTCTCTTTGACAGCATCAGATGCAAGTGCAGCTATGGGTTGGAGAAGTGCAAGACTAACTTTTATTAGCAGCTCTTCTTTAGACCTGTAGAAGTTCATTGTAAAAACCTGCATTTCAGAAGTTACTTCATTTAAAATTGTGATGAGAATTGAATTTTCTCTATTTCTTCTGGAAGTCCAAATATTTTAATTTGAAACAGCAAAATAAAATAACAGTTGCTGAAGTTGTGTGCCATTCTGTTCAGGGTACATTGATCAGAATTTACGATACAGTTTGTAACAGCACTTCTAGTACAGATATGCTAGTGGATTACTTTAGCAGGTTTTAGTAACTTGTACAGTTAGTGTGTTAGGCAGTGAATTATTGGATAATTGTCGGGAAGTTTACTGAACTTCATCACTAGGTTCTGTTAGTGGGTTTAATTTCTACTGTGATGATGCCTGTCTGCGATCTAGTTCTTAGACCAGGAATATCTGAATGAGCAGCTGTAACCTGCCCATACATCCCCTTTCCTGACTACAGTAGGCTAAAATAATGCGTCTTGTAGTATTAAAAATGAATATATGCAAACTTATCTAATTAATTGTTTCATACGTTTTGTGGTTCCAATATTACCTGTTCAAGTTCCATGCAAAAGTGAAATGTGCTTAAAGTAGGGCATCTGAAGGAAATTGACCACTAAAAATCTGTATCGCAAAACGTTCCTTTGAAACACTAGTCCATTTGCAATAGCTTGGTGTAAACAAGGATGGGGGGTATGTTTACATAAGAATAAAATACAATGCTCATAACCTGTGTACAAGAAGGTACAGTAGGTTGTAGATAAATAAGTGGTTGTATTTGGGGTTTACGGTTTTTTCTTGATGTACATGTTTTCAGAGTGAAGCTTATTTTCAAATAAGTGTGTATTTTTGCTAGAAATGGTGAGAAGATGTTATAGCAAAAAAATGTAAACTGGAAGGCGTAAAACGTACAAACGTGGGGGATAAGGACCTCTTTAATGTTGTTTGTCATTGAACACTGAATGTTTGCCATTATATTGTGACTTTTCAAAGTTGTCCACAAGGGTGATTATTTTTTTAATAATGCTTTTTAGTAATAAATTTGTCTTTTCTTGTAGATAAAATACAGAATTTGAATGAAGATAATGAGAACAGTCATTTCATCTATGAGAATGCTGAAGACAGTAACAAAACCAATGCTGAAACTACAGACCCTGCTGGATGCAACATAGAAGCCAAGGACTTGCCTGATTCTTGGGACTCCCACGTGGCAAAATCAGCAGACTCTCCATCAGAAACATCTCAGACGAAGGGGCCATTAAGAACTCACTTGTATGAATGGGAGGATGAAACTGAAGACACCAGAACTGGAGAGTATGTATTAGATATTGACAATGAACATCTCTCAGAGATGAAGAGCAAGGATGAGGAGTGTGATAAAGAAGATAGTGAAAATCCAAAGGAAGCCATTAGTGAAGAACTTGTCCAAACTATTCCTAGGCCAAGCAACTGTAGGACATATTGTCGGTCCAACAAAGCAAAAGCGCAGGGGGCAACCAGTTTTGACAAGCTAATGGATGGCACTAGTCAGTCTTTATCCAAAGCAAACAATGAGTCAAATAATGATGGTCTGAACCCAGCAAGAAAAGTTGCTTTAAGTAGTGGGACCAGTTTTAGAGGGACAGTTGGACGGACTAGAGACTACACTGTTCTACATCCATCTTGCTTGTCAGTTTGTAATGTTACTATACAGGATACCATGGAACGAATTGATGAATTTACCACAGCAGCCCCTACTGACTTGGGAGAAGCTGGTCGCTTAAGAAAAAAAGCAGACATCGCTACTACAAAAACTACAACCAGGTTTCGACCAAGCAATACCAAATCCAAAAAGGATGTCAAATTAGAGTTTTTTGGGTTTGATGATCAAGATGAGGGAGGGGGAGATGAAGGTGCCTCTAGAAGTTCTGGGAGTTCCAATTACAAAATCAAATACTTTGGGTTTGATGACTTGAGTGAAAGTGAGGATGAAGATGAAGAGTGGCAGGTAGCAGAAAAGAAAGCTAACAAAAAACGAAGTAGAACTACACCATCATCTTCACTGCAGTCAACCTCTGACAGCAATGAAAACTGTTCCCAGGATAGCCAGCTCAGTACTAATGCAGGTAAGCAGAACTCTTCTGGAATACATAGTTAACATTTAAATTTAGTTGACCTTGTATTTTGTTCTTTTTTGCAGTATGCCTAGGAGTTGGTTGAATGGTACAACTGATTTGGAAATCTAAAAGTTAATTTTGCTTATTTGTGCTGTGGTCCTGTCTAGCGTTTCATAGTTGTCTTGAAGTATGCTTTATACCTCTTGATCTCTTGCCAGATTTAAAGTTTCTTCTTTTTGAACAGAAGATTCCTACCTTTCGGTGTGTTGAGCATACAGGACCTATGCCTGGAAAGCAGGTATCTTCCCACAGAATCTCCACATCAACCCGGAATTGCGGAGCTGAGTGCAGAAATTGTAGTAGCTATTGGAGATGTGAAATATATTTTCCTTTTTGTGCTTTTGAATGCGCTTGTAAACAGTTTGGACCTTTCTCAAATTCCATCTTATCTGAGGATGCACAGCTTGAGGGAGAGGCTGTGGGGACCCATGGAGTACCAGTCAGTGGACTGGGTTTGGGTATGCCTCCGCATATTGATGCATTTCTGCTTTTGCTTCCGTTTTCATATATCTCCATCTTCTGCATAGGTGGTACGTGTGCGTGCGTGTGTATGTCTACACACACATGAGTAAAGCTGTTCACACAGAATTTGCTGAGCAGGTTCTGGTGTTTGAGTGCCTTTGAAAAATTAGATCTGCTTGGTGATCAGTTGGGTCCCATGTAATGACTTTGATCAGGGTTGAGGTGTATTGGTCAAGAAGAAAACGTGTAACTGGTGAAAGGTTACTTTTAGCTTTTTCTTTTTGAAAAACTCTAGTGCCAAATAATCACTTGTATAGGGATAAGTATTTTAAAACACTGCCACTGTTCCAGGGAACTCTTTGGCCCTCCGTTTTGGGGCATGAAGCATGAGAAGTTTATATCCATTCACTAAAGTTGTTACATTTTTAAGACTTTGGCAAGATGCATTCCATTGTGATGGTGAGAGGGGAGGACTCAAGCCTAGCCTTGCAAATGTTGGAGAAGCTGTTTTTTCCTACAAATAGCTGTTGCTAATATAATTCAGAAATAAAATTTTGTAGGAAAAAGTGATGATTTCTCTGTACTAATTATAGCTATCTCTAAAACTAGAATTGTCTGTAAGACTTTTAATCAAAGGTAAATGTAACTGCCAGGTTTTTTTTGTAAAATCTAAAAGGGCCAAATTGATACTGATGTTATATGAGAAGATTGTGTTTTCAAACAAAAAACCCCTTGATTTATTTTCATTACATTTAATTATGATGAGATACTGCATTCCAGCCTCTTTGGAAAATGAGTTTAACTTACAGGGCTGCTTATGAAATACTCAGTCTGAGTCCCTTTGTCTGACAAGTCTTCGTTTGTTCAGCCATTTATTTCAAGGGGAAAAAAAAAAACAAACCCTTATACAATTAATGCAGCTGAGATGCTGACCCATCAAAAACCCTTTCAGCTGCACTCCTCTGGAGTCTCAAAATGTCTACAGTTTGCATTCAGCACTACATTCAACAAGGAGACCATTATATTCCGAGCTATCACAGGTTATTTCTCTGAAATATTTTCCTAAGGGATTCCCATGGCATGGGGTAGATGTAAATTTGTGTCTTGTTAGTTTCTTAAATACAGTTCTGCACTTCTCAGTTATGAGCTACCTCTCAGTGACTCTGCTGTGAGATGCTAACCCCTTTATTGTCCATCTCTGTTGCTCATTTGATGGCTGTTTTGTTCAGCTGTAGGCAGGTGAAATTTGACTTGTTTTTTTTTCCTGATGAAAATTTAAAGAGTGGCATGAAATTATTTCCATAAATTGCAGCACATTCAGTAGTTCAGTCCTGTAGTACAGATTAGAAAAATAGCGGGTCTGATGTTGCCCTAAAATTTGTAGGACTCCTTGATAGATTTCATGCTCTTTTCTCTCAGACCTTTGAAAACTTTGAGCATCATGGTCACTCAGAACAGCCGTATTAAGGTCCTTAAATATAGTGGTACTGAGTCTGAGAATTTATTAAAGACTTCTGGATCTAAGCCTGAAATTGTGGTAAAATGTGACATTGCTGTGAGGTAATAATTATCAGTGTGTATCATCTTTACATACTGAAAAAAAATTACTTCTGTGTCCATGGAAAATGCCAGTTTTTAATCCAAGCCTCAGAAAAAGCTTTCAGAACATCTTGCACAATAAGACTTTTTCCTGAAGTTACAAACAGTACTGAGAAGTGCTAATGTTACCCGAGTTCTGTCTGTACTGTTCTTTTTTGTACTAGTGAATAAATCCACAGATAAGAATCCGGTGTTCCTGTTCCAGGTTGACAGGTGAGATGCCAGATTGCCTCTGAATTCCAGCCCCAGAAATGCCTAAGACTGATTTTGACATTCTGTGCATCAAGAACGTTATATGGCATAGTCAGTTTTTCAAGAGATTTGATGCTCTCTGTTACAGTTTTGCAGAATTTTTGCCATTATACTGATTTGGTTACTTGCCATAATCCAGGCCTATATTTATAAAACATGTTTTAGATCTTAGTACAAAACATCATGTAAAGATTTTCCAGCTGAACTGGAAATGGACTATTCCTTGCAGTCCAGTAGCTCACAGTTGAGGAAAAGTTTAATAATACATATTTAAATGTTTCTGCAAATGAAATTTAACAAAGCTCTAAAGACTAGATGGACAATATTGTTAGTGCAGGAAAAATGCAAAGCAGGTAAGTTCAATTTTAGTTACACTGTCTTTTACTGAAGTGTCTTTTCTGTTCACTTGAAATAGTTAAAAAACACCAAAAAAACCCAACAAAAGACAAAACCAAAAAGCCCCTGAACCATGAGATGCTCCACCTTTTAAATTCCTAGACGTTGTTCACTTTTCTTTTTTAATGAAGGTACTTCGTAACTCTACAAGCCTGAGATTTTTGGTCGAGCTTTAAGTTCTAGTTAAAGTTGCAGGTTTTTTTGCTATTGCAGTCAAAAATTCTCTCATATTAGTCGATGTAGTAGCCCAGTGAAGCAAAAGCCCCTTTCGCTTGTGAGCCTCCCAGCTGTAGTCTGCCAGAATACCAGGGCCTAAAAATACTGATGAGGCTTCACTGAGTCCAAAACAATAACAGTATCATTTCACTAGCCAGAATACAGGACGACTCTAGTAAAGATAAGCTTTTAATACCAGAGGAAAATTACTTAGTTACTTGACTATATTAATCAATGGGGAGTTGTATCCAAGAGAAATCTGAGCTAATGACAAAGAAGGGTAAGGCTTAACCAAAAACAACTTTAAGCTTCAGTTTTGAAGAGCAATCCTGTATCTTTGAGACCGTGTTACACTTTGGGAAGTAACTGCGCTGTCAGTTTGTTTCTGTCTTTTTCTAAAGATCCTGCCATGGTTGTCAGTGGTTTGAGTGGTCATTAAGATTTCTAACCTATTTAACTTCTGAACTTGTAGTCTCACAATGCTTTGTTTTCCCATCTGTTCAACTGGGACATCTATGCCTATTCCCTACATTTCATTTTGGCCAATGACAATAAAACTATTGCATAAAGTGACAGGCATTTGAAAAAAAAAAGTAATGCTGACTAAAATGAAACGTTTCCTTATCTCTATGTAGATTGACATAAACAGGATAGAGCAGTTGCCCTGAAACCTTCTGCTAAAGGAAGGTATGAAGATCTATCCTCTCTAACATGCCAATTTTTGTTTGGTTCACCTCCTTCTTCACTGTATATCTCATAAGCAGTACAGTAATGATCAACAGTATTCTTGATTTAAATTGTATAGCAGTTGTCTTGTTATTGTATTGTACCTATGTCAGCTTAGCCTTTTGCTTTGTAAATCAGTTCTGATATACAACCTAACCTTTGAGTCAGGCATTCATTTTTCTCTCAGTGAGCAAGATGAGATTCCTGTTATCTTTTTAGGTAATAAAATAGGTTTTGTGTATCAGCATTTAGCACTCAGTTCATTTCTGGTGAGAAAACCTGCCCTTGTTTTTTTTCCTTCCTTTACATCTCTTCAAAAACTGAATCACCTTAATTGGTTAAATATTTTTAGCCAGTTAAGAGTACATCAAAGTCCTCAAAGGCAGAGTCCTCTTTGGACTTCAAAACCTTCTGCAGAATTACCCTCAGGCACTAAACCAACTGGGTTGGTTTTCCCCAGGAAACTTACTGTGATGTTGCTTTCTAGTTGTCTTTGAACATCTTTCCAGTTTTAGCCAAGACAGGCAAATTATCTTAAAAATTATAAATGCCTTGAAAATGATTGGTTAGGGGAGAAGAGACCTTACAAGGTCCCATATGAGAAGAAGATCAATATGCTCATCTGTTCTGTGAGGGGGGGGGGCGGGAAACATCCATGTAAGAGACAACCAGTGAAAAACAAGCTTCGTGAGTGCCACTGCTTCCCAAACTGCTTGTGGTTTTGCCTGGCTCAGCTAGTGTTAACAAAAGACTTCTTGGCCACGCCCTATGTAGTTTAGACTTGAAAATCTGGTAAGATATGTATGCAGAGTGCTTTTAGGATACCTAGAAGGCGTAAAGAGCATTGCTCAAATAAAAGCATTCCAGATAATCCTAAGAAACTAACCATAAAAGTGTTTGATATGTTAGCAACATCAAAAAAATGCGAGATTATCCTGATTGAAGTAGGAGTTGAAACGTTTTTATCAAGAAGTTTCTTTGAATTTAAAATTACTTAATTTAAAAGGGATTGTTCAGGGTCACATAGGAGTAGAACTCAAACAAAGAAACTGAGGTGATTTTAAAATTGTGGATTTGTTGACATGGAGCACTATTATCATAGTTAACTACAATACCAGCTCTAAGGCTTAGTGCAAGGCACAAATTATTGTGCTGATTTGGTGTGTGAAAACACATAGAATCGTAGAATCAGTAAGGTTGGAAAAGACCTCA
>NW_010110422.1:2112-14909 GCF_000699245.1 Pterocles gutturalis | reverse complement strand
CCCCGGGGCATTGTGGGAGTTGTAGTCTGTGAGGGTGAGGTGATGGGTTTGGAGGGTTGCCGCCATCGATTTTTCTTCACGATCTCAGCTCGGTGACCGGCCCAAAGGAGCGGGGATGGGAGAGAGGAAGTGTGGGTCAACCCCGAGGGGTCTAGCGATTGGTTTTGGGGGTTCAAAGCCTGTTCCCCGGCTCCCCACAGGGCTCTGGGGTCAGGGAGCTGAGCACAAGTGATGACGCCGCCTTCTCACCTCCGTCTCTCTTTTTCCTTGCAGGCTCCAGCTGAAGGCGAGGTAAAGGAGGAGGTAGGAGCTGCTTCTTTGGTACTGGTCCCCACTTCTCCAAGAACTTCTGTGGTGCTCCATAATTATGAGGCCCCTGCACCTTGTGCGGTGTCTGCAGCTCCCAGGGGTGGGTGCAGGCTCAGGTCCTGCGCCTGGGTTTGGGGTATCCAAGCCCAGCTCTTGGCCTGTCAACCTGTGCTGGGTGTCCCAGCTGAGGCTAGAAGCCATCGTGACCGTGCCCCCGTTAGCCTTACAGCAATGGCTCTGTGACAGAGCACAACTGCTCTGTGAATGGCACAACTGCTGGAAGGAGAGAAACTTTTATCACCACCACAGTAGGGTAAAAGGGCCGCGGCACAGAGTGAGAACTGTTGAACAAAGCTACACTTCTGGGAAGTCATCGCCATAGTGCCTGTAATTTCATAAATCCTGGAATTCTTATGGGGCTTCATGATGTAGTGCATGTGCTGTGTTATTGTGGGTTGCAGTTCTGAGAAAGCACTGCTTTATATACTCTGAATTTTAGTGACACATCTTTCTTTACGCAGCCAAAGAGAAGGTCGGCTAGACTATCTGCTGTAAGTATCTTTTAATATTACATCACATGGGATGCTAAGTTCTGGGGGGCAGTTATAGAGAACTATTCAGGTTTTTTCCACTGTCAGTGTGAAGGGAGTGGTTAGAGTATTGCAGTATTTAAAATTCCCATTCTATGTTTCCAGTCCGTGAGTATCAGGACACATTACAGGCTTACTTTTAGACATTTCACATGAGATACAACATCCATCCATGTTAGTTAACATTCAGTCTGGATGCATGAGTATCCAGCGTCAAGGAATATTGATTTCAAGATGCATTTGGTCACTGTAGGTCTTCTCCATACAAATACCTGTTCACAGCTCTATAAATTACCTGCTCTCTCCTTATAGTTGTAATTTGCCCATTGATTTTGTGGGCCCAACTGTTGGGTAAACAGAGACCTAGAGGGTGTAAGTCTGTGTCGCTCAGTAGGGTTCAGCCCAAAATCACAGCCTCAAACAGGCTCATGGAATCCTTTTCTACAGACTTATTGCACCCAGCCCTTTTCTAAGCCATCTTGGAAATGCCAAGTGGATAATGGTTGCTATTTAAAAGCAAAAGTACTTAATTTCAGTGAAAGCTGAGATGTGTATTCATACACAGAGTTATGTCCAAATGTTAATACCTTCCATTTTTGAGAGCTGCTTGCCTTCACAGCAGAGAGTAACACCCAGACATCGTAATTATCCACTTACTACTAGCTGTATCATCTGTACCATACCCACTGTAACTTACATGAGGAAATGCAGGTTTGGATAATGAAAGGTACTGATCTGTCTCTGACATTTACTCCTTTAGACTACAGAATGATGCAGACAGCTCAAAATTATTTTTTTGTTTGAATAGTTTTCAAAAGCTGCCAACATATTGCCAAAACATTTATAGCATTCATCTAACTCTGTTTCTTATGTTTTGTACAGAAACCTGCTCCTCCCAAACCAGAGCCAAAGCCCAAAAAGGCAGCACCTAAGGTAAGTGTTCGAGATCTCTTGAACTGAAGTTACACTGTCCTTTCTTAAGGCACATATGGGGGGAGGGAAAACATCCACAACTAGCCATTTTGGTTTTTCATAATTTTCTTTAGACATTTAAGATTGAATTATGTGAGTTAAAAGAACGTGAAAGATGTAAAGATAATTTTATCCAATTCCTAGGGAAGGAATGTGGTAATCTGATCAGGTTTTAAATCATTTGTGGTGAGGCTTTGCTGCTTGCCTTGCAAGACTGTTCTGAAGTTTCATATAATGCATTGTTGGGAAAATGATGCTTTGAATAGAGATCAGAGACTCCATTAGAGAAGGCGTTGAAAATTATGCTTTTAATTACAGTTTCTTTCTCTGTTTTCATTCAAAGGCACTCTTTTCAGTTAGTTATCACTTTATCAAATTTTAATCACTGGGGATAAAGTTCTACATACCATTTCCTTAAGCTGGATATTTTTGGAAATGTCAAAAATATTGGCATATCTGACAGTATAGTTAAAAAAGAAACTATTTAAAGCTCTTTTGTGCTTTGGAGCGACATTTTGAAATTTAAAAGGGGACAGTTCTGCAATCCATGAGGTATTTCTTTATACCCCCTTCCGGTCACAAACTTCCCCCGAGGTATCCATCTGTAAATATTCAGATTGTATTAGGATTTTACATCGGGAAAAAAAACCCCAAACCAAACAACAAAACCTTAGTGTTCATTTTAACTTGTTCCCATCATACATTTTCTACTGTGGTTCTGGATGGTCATATGGGCAAAGTGCAGGTGCGAGGGATGCTTTAGTTACCGAAGGGGCTGATGGGCTGGGAACCGGGAGCTCTTTTCTCTACATTGAAAAGGCCTTGCAGTTGCGTATGGCACAGCAAACTTCCAGATGATGAAAACTACTCTGCCTCCAAGTCTTGCTTTATGGAGCAGTAGAGATGTCACAAGAAATGGACCAGAAGGAGAACCCTGCTTGTCATTTTGGGGACCCTGCATCACAGCTCTGTCGTCTCACTGGTGCAGAGCAGATTTTCCACATCTGCGTCTTGGTCGTGCAGAGGGATTTCTAGATCCCATTCCAGACTGGGAGGGGAACCTGTGAACCCTGCTGCTCCACGTTCCTGTGGCACAAGTGGCTGGGACCCTGGATTGCATCTCCCTCTAGTGGCTGCCCCCCCGGGAAGGGGAGAGACAGCCGCTGGTGGTGGCTCTTCAGCCCAAGTGGCACAGAGCTGGCTGGGGGATCTGAAAGTCCTGGGTTCAGCCTCTGGTGATGACCCATGCAGAGGTCAGTGCAGTTGTATATGACGCACGTTAGTGATATTTTCTTTTTTTCAAGTTTGCCTTTTTTTTTTTTTTATGGAAACGTCTCAGGTTTTATACACAAAAGCTGCATTAACAGAATCTTAAAAGTTGTGAAAATAAGCACTCAAAAGTTAAGGACTGTCAAAACTTAGTTTGGTCACTTACTGCACAAGCTGTATGGTGCAGTCTCCCTCTGGGATCATGTACTGTTCAGTCCTGCTGGGAGCAGTGCCTTGGTCATCGCTTCTAAGGTGCCGGTTTGAAGCCAAGATACTTGAGTTGCATTTTTGGTTCTCTAGAACGCCTGTCTAATACTGGATCAATATCTCTGCAAAGAGGGATGCAGTAAGAATTGTGCAGGCATCTTTAATTTTGTTTCCCCCCAAAATGCTTAACTTTGCACCCATCAGGTTCTTTGCACAGTTTTTTGTGTGTGTTAGAAAAGACTTCACCTTTTAAATTTACCCTTATTGGAAAGCATAGAGCTGAGTCTGAGTTTAGCCTTAGCAAGTAGCTCAATTTTAATGTGAGTTAATTTTGTACACTAATAAGCGAGGTGTTGAAATAAGAAAGTATACTTTTTGTAACTCCTAGTCACTGAGACAACTCCGCCTTCTGAGATGCATATATTTTCAGTAATTATCTGTTTACCTGTGAGTAGTAATTTTGCAGATATTTACGGTTCCTTTGTTGGAACTAGGTTAATCAAGTGAGGAATAAGCGAGTTTGCTTAGTGCAGTTATTGGCAGCAAGAGGCAGATCCTCAGAAGCGACACTAATGAGAGTTGTGCTTGTTACTGTCTTGGGGTCGGGATCTGACCCTGCCATACAGAAAACTATTATTACAGAAGTTTTGCTTTCATTTAGCCTGATCCACATATAAGAAACTGCACTTTAATTAATAAATGCAAAGTTCTCGTTGTTGTTGAAGTGATGCTATTGAGCCCCAAACTTGTCTATCACACAGATGGTTTATTATAGTGAGGAATATTTCTGGGAGGGAAGGGGGAAAGTCCTTTGACTACAGCTTTGTTACAGTTTTCTAAATAGGCATTAATAGCACATCTGAAGTATTCTGGTATTTCCACTAGTTGTACATGTTCTTTTTGTTCTGTGGTATGCCTTTCAGCAGCACAGCAGAAATACAGGCCAGTTCAACTCCAGCATTTTTTAGCTAATTTAATTGAATGCCTATTTAAAATAGGAATTCCTTTAACCTCGGCCATGGCTGGTTTTATATTCTGCACTTCCCAGTAGCAAATTCAGGACAGAATAGAAGGAAAGCACTTCTCCGTAGAAACTTTCATCTCATCTTTGTCAATAGGAAGTTTGGTGCGTAGAAGCAGGTTGTGTAGAGACAGTTTCAGAGATGAGAATGTGCTTATGCAGATGTACAAGGTGGAAATCGGCATTTACCATATCGCGGTCTGTTTTCTTAACAGAAAGAAAAGGCAGCAAATGATAAAAAGGAGGACAAAAAGGCAGCAACAAAAGGGAAGAAAGGAGCCAAAGGCAAAGATGAAACTAAGCAAGAGGATGCTAAAGAAGAAAACCACTCTGAAAACGGAGATACCAAAACTAATGAGGTACTTTAGCTACAGTAAACATGGGAATAAACACAGATGTATTGGTAATACATCTGCAGGAACTAACGCTCGGGCCTCCTTGTCAGAAGCGGGTGTGTTTCACTGCCATCCTGTAAAGCCAGACCAGCTGCAGTATCTGCACAGGGCAGCTCCCAGGCAGAGCCTGACAGAATAGCATTGTGCTTCTTTTTCCTGCTATGTGCTAGAGCCCTTCCACAGGTGCTCTGTGCTGTCGTAGGGTCCCTCTCAGGGTTGGCACGAGAGCAATGCAGAATATTTGGGGAACAATAGAGCTCGGTAAGATTGCTGTCCAACCCTGAGCTGACTTTGCATATCCTCTCTGGACTGCTGGATTGCCTCTTCTGCTCAGCACAGGTTGGTACTGTGCCAGAAGTCTGGTTTTAAGTTTTACGCAATTCTTTAAAACAATTACTTGCCTCAGAACAATTCAACAAGAGATCTGCAAAATAAATTTGGTCTTGTCTCTCGATCTGCGAGCCTCTTTCTTACAGGTTCTTACTGTATCGGCTGCTTACCTAAGAGCTGCCGTCTGCTAGGACCAGCTACAAGCTCCACTCAGCTCCTGATGGCCTTTTCCTAACAGATTGCTTGCTGATAGCAGCAGCGCAGCGTTTGCTGTGGGCTCCCTTTGCCCCTGTAGGCTCAGACTAGCCTGTTGTGTTCTCTGTTGCTTTTGATTTACAGGGATCTCTCTTCATGTGTTGAGGATCATTATCCAGTTAATGGGCCGTTTATTCTTTCATTTTTAAAACTAATTCAGGAGCATGTTTGCTAAAATTAATATGGGATAATGTAATTCAAAGAATCTTTGACAGGAACTTTGCAATTTTGATACATTGACCTAAAAAGTAGTAGCAGACATTGTTACAGAAAACAGGTGAGAACCAATTTCCCTGAAGTTTGGAAAATAAACAAGTATTACGGTTTTGTGTGTAATTTGTACACTTCCCCGTGATGGACAAAGATGAGGACTTGAACTCTCTCTAGCATATGATCGATCCTAATCTAAAATATGTTCTAAACATTCCAAAATTAACTTGCTCGTCAATTTGTACTTGTCTGTGTTTTAATTTTTAGAATTACCAACTGACATGTTGTTGTGTTGATATTTTCTGTAGTAGCTGTGCATTCTTGTCCATCTACACAAAATGTTGTCCGTGTGTGTGCTAACAAACTAGTTTCTCTTTGATGCTTGTTAGAACAGAATCTGTTTAGCATTAAGAATAATATTTCTATTCTTCCCAAACACTTTTATAGGCACCAGCTGCTGAAGCATCTGATGATAAGGAAGCCAAGTCCGAGTAATGTTAACCCTGCCCTATATCTCCATCATTTGGTATCCGTACCTCCATGCTGTATTGTTAACAGAGAGGAATATTTTTATCAACTATTTTATAAATGCAGGTTTTTTTAGCATGAATTTAATTATGGAACATCTTCATCTCGGTTACTTGGGAATTAAATCCCTAACAAACAAAACAAAACAAAAAAAAAAATCATTGTTTTTAAATTTTGTGATTGTAATAGTTTGTATGGTACATGGAAAGAATAAGTGGTGGTAGCTTTTGACTTCTGTCAGTGTGTCCCTTTTTGTGTAAGTCATGCTTACAGACTTCAGATTTTAATTTTTCCCTTGTATGTGTTGTATGGTTTCTTAAAGTGGGGAGGTCTCAAAACAAATAACTGTGTTAAACATTCCAGTGGTTCTGTGGGTTGCTTTTATAAAGAAGGTGAGCTATTTTCATGAAAAACCTAAGAGCTGGAAATCTGTTGTTTCCCAAATGTAATTTTATTTTGTCAGTTTTGAAAAAAAAAATAAAATAAATAAAAGTGTAATCATGTTTTTAAATGAAATACAAACATTTCTTTTAAAAGGGCAGGTTGGTTGTATGTACCCACTGTTAGGAATTTTGCTGGATTTATCTTAATAAAAAAGACTCCTCAAAAGCTGATTGTGGTTTGTTGCTTGTGCTGCAAATGGACTGCTGGAGAGCCACCGAATTCCAGAAGGGATGCAGGAGTGCAGAGCTTCGGGCTGAGAGCACCGACGCAGCGCTTTCAGACCTTGTGAACTCTGGTACTTCAATAAAGGTGGGATGTCCGACACGCCTTAAGCATTATAGATGTTACTAAAAATTCTGGAGGGTATTGTCTGGTTTTATGTGCCTATTAATTGATTATGATTTAGAGGGGGGTTCTTGCCTCTTAGAATATTGCAGAAGCTTAGAGACTACCATGTTTGTGTAAAACCCTTAACAGTATAAAATAGTTTTCCGTTGGATATAGGAATGCTTGTAGTCCTGGTTAAAGTGCGTATTTCCATGACTGTTGTTTATAGTTTCCTCCTTTAAACAGGTATTACTCACAGAATGTTTTCTTGGACTCACTGAGCTTGTCCCAGCATGGTAACATGTGTGTACAGAAGCGCTTTCCATCAACGCAAGCTTCAGTATTCTGGGAGATGACAGCTAGACAACACGGTAGTTAAGTGGGGGTTAGTATTGGTTTTACCTAGCCTGATTTTTTTGTTGCTATGACTATTCTATGGAACCTTATCAAGGACACTTCAAATTCTCCTCTTAAAGTCTCTTCACATTGCTGCCCAAATACATTATATATTTAATGAGAAGAAAAATGTCTGCAATGCAGAAACCTTATCTTTTGCATTAAATTGTTTTGCAGCCCAGAAATGTAAAATTCCAAGAGCTTGCATATTTGATCTTGTATCCAAACTCCAGCTCAGCATCTCAACAGCCGTGTATTAAACGTGTGTCTCAGGAGCGGTACCCCAGGGCGCTGGCTGCTAGAGGATATTTAATGTGGATTTAATTTTCCAGGCCTAAAGCACTGGGGATTTTTATTCGTGCTGCACTTTTCTTTCTGTAGAACTGCTCTATAAACCGGGCATCAGGGTTAGCTGAGCTAGATCTTCCTCAGCAGTAAAGCAGAGGGAGTTTTTAGGGGCCTTTCCCTTTGCAGTGTATTCCCTTAATCCAGCGCTGCCTTGATACAGCGACTTCCAGGAGTACTCTGTGAAAACCGATGGAGAGAAGTATCTGGAACCTGTGGCGAGATGTGGGTGTGTTCCACACTGCTAGGATTTTTTTTGTGTATGTCGTGGACATCTATTCTTTCCGTGGGCTTTTGCCATGAATGTGATAACAGAATTGCAGGGCAGCTGGGCTGCGTTGCACGAGTTGACATTTTTGCCTCCTAGGATTGTTTTCTATGGGATGCTCAGGTTGGTGCCTGAAAAAATGGTGGTTAACTTAGAAAAAACAGGGAGGTTCTGAATGTCCCAGTTTGAAGAGGATCCAACAATAGTTCAAGTGTCATCCTGAGACTTTTACACATAAATATTTCCTGAATTTAGCCTGCTTTTGAATAATAAAAGATCACTAACAAGCACAGCAGTGTGCTTTGGACACATGGTGCAGTCATTCCTTGAATGCTGCTTGAAGTGGATGAGAAATACCAATGGGCCCCTGCTGCTTCAGGGAGAAAATGCATATTGGAATGGAAGGGTTTATGCTTGTGTATTCCTCCTGCCCTCAGTGGTTTCTCTAAAAGGGCTGAAAATCCAGCTCTGCCAGGAAGGTGAGCTCCTTCTCCAAATCTGGGGACCCCTGAACCATTTCTCTGTGGCTTGAGCCTCTCGTCACTGAGCGTTCCAAGCATTGTTATTTAAATCACAGCAGCCACTATAAATGTGGTTGATGTTTTCTTCTTAGCAAAGGGTTTCTCCGCGTGCCAAGGTATAATCAGCCCGTCATCCGCTAATTGAGGTCATTCTCTGTCGAGTCGTGTTTCTCCGTTCCAATACCGAGGCTGTTCCACAGAAACATACAATTGAGTGTTTGGTTTTGTTTAGTTCTTCCTCTGCAAGTGCCAGGGTGAGAGTTGTTCTTCGTTCTATAACTATTGTTCTAATCAGATTCCTGTTTCAAATAAGTACAGAAAATGGCTTCAGAACTTTTTCAGACAAACCTCCTTGCTCAAATTCAAAACGTTTCTGAGCAACGGGGTACTGAGGGAGTTGCACAACTAAATAGATCGGCTGCCTTCTGCCAAATCCTCAGCTCTTGGTCCCAACACTGAACCAAAGGCTGGCTCCACGTCAGCTCACGGGCTTGGCTTAGTTTATGGTTGACCAAAAAGTAGAGGTTTCGAAGGGAAGAAAAACTTCATAATACAACTCATGATGTAACTTTTGGTGCAGGCAGCTAGTGGGGCTGAGGTAACCAGGGTGTCTTTAAGAGAAAATATTGAGACTTCCCATTACTCGCAACAACGCATGTTCCTACAGGATCTTCAGCAGAACTTGGGAGAGCATTTGCTTATTGCTTTGTCAGAAAAACACTGCTCACTGCCCTGGAGGTTTGACATGAGAGGGAGTGCTGCCAAACTTCGTCCTGGTGTCCGTCACGAGCAACGGGCTGGAGCAGCACAGGCGGAGGAACGGGAGAGGAAAAGCCTGGCTGCCATCAGCAAGCAGAAAATGAAAATCAGAGTGAGTCCTGGTGATTTAAAAAAAAAAAAGAAAAAAAAAAAAGGAAATATGTGTTTAAAATGGGGGAAAGGAAAAAAAAACACCCAACCTGCCCAAACCACACCAAAGGAAGGCTTTTGTAGGTGCATCCTGCATCCACCTTTGCTCCTTTGAATGAAGGCAAAAGCCAGGAAATCCGAGGGGTCTGATTTTCAGATCAAGAGCAACTTCCCTGGTAGTTAATGGAGTTACACTGGTGTTAATCTGATGAAGCAGAAAGAAAATTGAATCCTCTGAATGGAAACGGATGGTTCTTCCTTCTAATTGTCCCAGTGGTGATGTTCCTTCCCCGTGCAGCTGGCGCGGGAGCCCCTGCTCTGAAACCTGATGCGCTGGACGGGCTCCAGAGAGCCCAGAACACCCCTCGGGCCCCGCCGCTGCCTGGCTTTCGAGGAGCCTCTCGCGTTTGGAGAGAACAATGTTGGCGTGGATCCTGGCCAGAGACCGGCCCCGTGCCCCAGAGAGGGGAGCCGGTCAGCGGCGAGCGTGGAGGTGGGTGACAGGGGTCCTTGGTGGCTCGTTTGGCCACAGGTGCTTCTGAAGGCGTGTGATTAGGATCGGACTTGGATAGATTTTTCAGCAAATTATTAAAATACATACAGACAACGTACCTAAAACATCCACGCAGAGATGAAGCTGAGATCTCGGTGAAAATGTGGGGAAAGTTTGACTGGCGTTTTTTCCAGACAAAAAAATAATAATTCTCACTTTTATTCTTAGGTATTATGTGTCCTTATGCAACAGTTTCTTTGTTTTTAGTAATTTTAATAATTAAAATTAACGATGATTTTAGTAATTCAGCACTGGAAAGGCAAAGGGCAAGCCCATCCGTGTTCCTGCTGCTTGCAACTGTTTCCAGAAGCAACATCACACAACGTTGTCCGTTGCTGCTTCATGGAGTTATTTTCAAGAATACCTGCTGGTGCCGTATTTGTCCATTATTCACAAGATATGTCAAGTAACATACGATGAATATTTCAGTAGCTTTTTATTTTTTATATTTCAGAAGTTTCCTGGAAAGTTCTCTTGACAAATTTTGTATCCTTTGTAGTATACTGTGCATATGCTAAGTGTACGTTTAGAAAAAGCTTAGAAATAAACCCACTTAAAAATAAAAAAAAAAGAAAAAGAGGGGATGGGGAGAAGACCCCTCATCTGCCCTGATTTTGGCCATTTCGGCCGATGCTGCTGGAAAAGGACAGCGAGGGGCCGGCGGGAGAGGATCCCGGAGGAATGGAACACTGCTTTTCCCGTGGTGCCGGCGAGGGAATTGCTCAGAAGGTGTCAAATGGAAACGGGTGAGTGATGTCCAAACGCACCAGCGCGAACCTCCGATCGACGGGACGCCTGAAAGCAGTGAAACGAGGTAGGTGCTTATGTGATAGAAAAGGAATAAAATTGGAAATTAGAAAGCTCTGTTCCCAAAAGGGTGGAAATCAAATTGACACCATCCAGCTCTCCAAGGCGTGGTAATACAATCAGACACATCTTAAACATTTCCAGACGGTCTTAAAAAAAAAAAAAAAAAAAAAAGGAGGGGAGGCGAAGCATAAATAACACTGGTAAAAATGCTGCATTGAAACCTAAAAATAGAGTGGTCAAGATTTAAAGCAGGTTCATCTCACTGGGAACAGGAGATCCAGTGCTCCCTGGGAGAGCCCAGCTCCGTTCCGCTCCCCAGCCGGGCTCCCGCAGCAGCGCGGAGGCTGAAATCCCTCCTGGGGCCGAAGCGAGGAGCGTGCAATGCAGAGGAGAGGGGCAGGAGCACTCCCAGGGGGAAATTTCCAAAGATTTGTCCCAAAGTGGAGATGCCTCCCAGCGCTGAGGCGTAAACCGCGAGGTGCGGTGCTTTCGTTGGGGATGGAAGCGAGCACAAGCCTGGAATTCGCCACTTGTAAGTTATCCGAGAGCTGAAATCCCGGAAAGTCGCCGGGGTTTTGTTTGTTTAACACGAACAATTCGGGGAGGGGGTGGAAGTACATTTCTCGGAGCTCAAACCAGATGTGAGCCATCTCAGGCACAAAGCTCTCTGCTTCTCCTCTGTTTGTTTTCCCCCCGCTAAGATAAAAGAATCTGCAGAGAAGGTTTAGACTGCGACAACTCTCGGATTTCATCCTGGCAGATGCTGCTCTGCAAGACCACAGATGATCTTTTTTGTTTCACTGAAACGGGGGCTGCTGTTCCCCCCGGCACACGGCGTGGGGTTAGAGGGAGGCTGTCACTTCCAGCTGGGCTGAAAGTTTGCTCAATTTGATTTTTTTCCATCCTATAACCATATCTCCCATCGCAGAGGTGCCGGCAGTAACTCCATCACCGTTTTGCAGGGTTCCATCGTCTCTGCGAAGGAGGGAGAGGCTGGAGCCACCTCCCCAAACCGGGACAGCCCAGCCCAAGGGAAATCCCACAGGATCTGCCTTCCCCTGGGGCCACCTCCTCCAAATCTTTCCATGCTGCAAACAGGAGTTTGCAAATCGAGGCCAAGCTCTCCCAGTCTGGTTTCACCACCCGGTTACATCCACGGAGCTCTTTGGAGTAAACACCGACGCTCCTGCTCTGTGGGTACGCCTGCGCAGCCCCGTGGGGTCCCCCTCTCGACCTGGACCATTACCCTGGGAGTAATTAAAAGAATTAACAAGTGTCCTTAACTCTTGGAAGGTAAAGGAGAGTTTTAGCAGACGACATCAGCAACAATTAAATAAATTACCCTTTTTGTCTTGCAAAGAATTGACAGACGGGGGTGGTGGCATGGAGAAAGGGAACAGGGTCGGGGGCTCTTGTGTTGCGTGACAAAGCCAACAAAGAGGCACCAAATGGATTCACCAGGCGGCAGCTGCAAACCGAACACATTTCACACCAGGTGTAACGAAGCCGTGGAGCTCGTTTCCCAAAAGGATCACAAAAATCATAACGGTTTGGTAAATGATTCGACAAATTCTTGGAAGATGACCCAACACAAAGACGCGTCCCCAGTGCGGGACGAGCCAAAGTCACAAACTGTGGGAGGCAGGGGGAGGACCTGGCACTGTCCTGCCCTTCCCCATCACCCCTGGCTGGAGCTGGAGGCACGGGGACGTGGGCTACTGGGGACGTGGGCTTGAGGCGAGGGTCACCCCGGGGCTGGAGGAGGGTGGTCGTGGTGCCCGCCCCTCACCTTTCCTCTATTTGGGCTCATGAACTATTTCCACCCCCCTTTCTGGCCCATCTCAATTATAAATCTTTCCAGTTTCATTGAGAGCTCTAGCCTCTAGGTGGTGGTCATGTCTGAGTATTCCTGCACCACTGGAAAAAGGACGGGATACTCGGGGAGGACCCCGCGGGGCTGAGGTCAATCAGTGCGTTGGGGGCTGATGGCACCGTGAGGCCGATCCGGTACTGCAGCTCCGCCGGGGTGACGGGAGGACCCTGCCCTGCCCCGCAGCCTCTCGGGGGGGAAATGTTGGGTCCCCATCCTCCGATCCCCACCGTCATCCAGGCTGCGTTCCCTCGGGATGCGGCAGAAC
>NW_010110422.1:971-2081 GCF_000699245.1 Pterocles gutturalis | reverse complement strand
CTGGCGGGTACCGGGCAGGGTGCCCACGCTTGCCTGCAGCCCCAGTGACAGGGACAGCGGCTTGTGCCAGTCCCACGGTGGATAAGAACCAAGGAAAGTTTCTTGTTTTATTTTGCACATCCTGCTTAATAAAATAGGTGGGCTTGGAGGAAAAGAAACTGTTAGAAAAGCAGCTGTTAGGAATCCAAGTGGGTATGAAGAGGAGATCGTGGCTCTGTTGCAGTCAACAGGAGTTTCTCCATCAGGATTAATAAGGTAGAGGGTTTTGTTCTCGAAATCTGTATAAATTTAATATGCTGGATAAATCGTGATAGATATTATTCGTAATAACTATGGCAAAGCGGGCCAGCCAGCCGGCGAGGCGGCAGGGTCATCCACGGAGGATGTGGAAGTTAAAGCACGGTGTTTTCTTTTAATTTCTTCCTTGGACTTTTCCGTCAATGGGCAGCTGGAACTGACAGTGTCCAGGCGGAAAACTTGGTCCTGCCCCGGCTAGTGGAATTTCGGAATCCCGCTCTGCCATCCCCCAGCTCTGCCGCAGAGCCTGTTTGTTACAACACAGCCCTTACGGCTCTTGTGGATTTAATTTATTTAGCATGCCTCAGAGTTATCTTCTAGGATGTGCATAAAATAAGCTTTCATCAAACAGAGCGACCATTTCTGCGTCCACAGCCACCAGTCGGGACACGCACCAGTACGCCGGCGCTCGGCTCCGTAACAGCGGCTGCCCAGTCTGCTATCCGAGCATTCCCAGCTGCAGTTCCTGGGTTTTCTTGCCCCGAGAAGAGCCTGACATTACGCAAACCAGGCTGGAAACGATCGGCGCTGGAATGCCCTGAGAAGGAGCAGCCTAATGAAACCCAGAGCAGGGAGCGACCGAAACACAACCCACCCATCCTGCCTTCATACCTCGCCCTCGGCGTGCAGCCGCGATCCCGGCCGGGAATTCGGAGCAGATGGCACCCGGCCAGCGCTGGGCTGCCTGGAGCTGGGTCCGACCCGCTGCTGCCATCCCTACGGACACGTTCTGCAGAACCAACGGGTTGGAAGGTGTTAGGAGACGCGTGCTGATGACTGGAAGGTGTCTTGCAGAAGGGGCTCTGGTTTGTG
>NW_010110422.1:607-940 GCF_000699245.1 Pterocles gutturalis | reverse complement strand
GCTCCTGGGGACGTCAGCGATGGCCACGGCGCCAATCGATAAATTAAAATGGGTCTATGAAGGTGTCTCGCCAGCATATTTTTGAAAAGACAAATATATTTGATGGAGCGGATAATAATCGCTCCGGATATATTTTCTAAGCCATGGGATAGGCTCTGGACATCTTAAAAATGATGCAAACGCATGTTGGGACAGCCAGCAGCGGAAATTGTCTCCGAGCCACCGCAGGACACCAGGTGAGGAATGTGTGCTGTAGAAGCTCCCCAGTTAGTGCATGTGTTGGTTGGAATCCATGGGGCCAGTTTTCCTTGTTTACAATGGTTCTGGCTTCTC
>NW_010110422.1:262-592 GCF_000699245.1 Pterocles gutturalis | reverse complement strand
AGGGGGCCATGCCTCCAGCCTGGAGAGCCTCACACGGCGTCATGGACCCTGCGGTATCGGGTGGGTTGGCAATGCTTCGCCTTTTATCCATGGAAATCTCCAGTCATAACCTAAAATTATTTTATAAACATCCCCAGGGGAGCAGCTGACTTTGGCACTCACTGATCACTTTCCATCGAACTTTTTTAGGTAGATCTTTTGACTGGGGCAAAAAAAACGCATTCTGAATTTCTCCTCCCATGCTGTGGAGCATCTCATCTCCGTCTTCCCTGCTTGGCCTCGGCTCATCCCATCGGGAGCATCCACGCTGTGGGAACAGCAAACTCCCCC
>NW_010110422.1:0-212 GCF_000699245.1 Pterocles gutturalis | reverse complement strand
TTCCCCTTGCGGGGTGCTGCCCGCGCTCCCCGCCACTGGCACCCGTCCCCTCCCCAGCTGGGACCCCGGCTGAGCCAGGACCCCCAGTCTCCCAAACTCAGCATCCTGCGATGTCCTTGGGAGAGCAACGGTGTGCCCATTGGTACAGCAGCAACGGGTGTTACTGACAATATTTATTGATAGTTTATATCTATGTAACATATTTGATATAT